>NW_027362029.1:0-235000 GCF_039654945.1 Dendrobates tinctorius
CCCCCTTATCTCCTCTTCCCACAACCGCATACAAGACTTCTCCCGTGCTTCCCCCCATATGCTGGAACTCTCTGCCGCAACACATCAGACTCTCACCATCAACGGAAACCTTCACGAAGAACCTGAAGATCCACCTGTTCCATCAAGCCTACAGCCTGCAATGATCCTCGGTCTACTGAACCACCGCACGACTTGCTCTACCGTCTCCTACTGTATCCTCACCCATCCCTGTAGACTGTGAGCCCTCGCGGGCAGGGTCCCCTCTCCTTATGTACTTGTGTTTCCCTTGTCTTACACATGTTTATTATACTTGTCTATATTTCCCCATGGAATAAATGGCGCTTTATAAATGCATAATTATAATAATAATAATAGTGACTGAAAAGTCTTCGCAAAGGATTAGCTGACAGCACAGGACACATTGTTCAGTCTCTCACCTCATTCACATGACACAGTTATCGTGAACGACATACCATTATTGTTAGATTCTGAATGATTATCGGCCATTGTAAAATTCGTCTAATAAAGTGATTTTTTTTTCTTCTTATCTTGAACTGTCTTGGGCTTTTAATTTTTGTTTGAAAAAATAACTCTAAAGATTACCGGAAAGATATATGTCTTTGTACCGTGTTAGCCAGTAGAAAGCCATTAAAAGGTATCAACCACTGAGGACTCTCAATCTAATATATAAAGCTCAGTGTGGATGTGTGTGTGTGTGTATGTATTTATGTATGTATGTGTGTGTGTGTATGTCCGGGATTGGCATCCGCACCGTCGCAGCTACAGCCACAAAATTTTGCACAGTCACACGTCTGGACCCCGAGAGCCAACACTGCGGAGACACCATCACATGTTTCTCAACGCAGTGATTCCCCATCCCTTATGGGAAATATGTAAAAATATGCAAAACACAAGCCGCGGAGACATCATCACATGTTTCTCAACGCAAGCAATCACTGCGTTGAGAAACATGTGATGTTGTCTCCGCAATGTTGGATGTTGATCTCCATGAGTTCATTCATCCTCATTTTTCACAGTCTTCTACTAGGCATTGCTCCTACTGGCCAGTTTCCTACTCCACACTGATGAGGGGCAATACCCCGAAACAGCTGTCTGTGGATGGATACCATGTTTTGGCATAGGTGGTTTCCTTAATTGGAGACTGCCCTTCCCGTGGTTGTTCCTTCCCGGGGAAAGACCTGGCTAGTCATTGCTTGCGTTGAGAAACATGTGATGGTGTCTCCGCGGCTTGTGTTTTGGACCCCGAGAGCGTCATAGGCTATGTTGTGAGGCGAAATTTTAACCCCGCGCGTTCCAATTCACCAAACAATTTTGCCCCTATCTACATAATGGGGAAAAAGTGTATGTATTGGCATCTGTACTGTCGTAGTTACAGCCACAAAATTTTGCACAGTCACACGTCTGGACCCCGAGAGCGTCATAGGCTATGTTGTGAGGCAAAATTTTAACCCCGCACGTTCCAATTCACAAAACAATTTTGCCCCTATCTACATAATGGGGAAAAAGTGAAAGGAAAAGTGTTGGAGGCAAATTGACAGCTGCCAGATGTGAACAAGGGGGACTTAAAGAATGAGAGCGATGGCGCCAAAGAGTATATACCGTACAGTTGCTAAGGGGGGGCCCTAACATGGGATACTCACCACACACGGGGATATGAACACACACACAAAATGCGTTACACACTACCATGTGCTTCAACACATATACCACCCTCAGCACACATTTCACCACACATACAAGAACCTCGCCACACAAAAGTCGAAACACAAAAGTCGCCACTCAAAACTCGCCACGCTGTCCCAGAGCTGTTTAAAAGATGAAAAATGAGCTGTGATTGGTTGCTATCAGCAACAGTTTTCTTTGTAGACAGTTGTGGTAACTGAGGCCTATTATTCTTATCATTTCTATGGTGTTATTGTCCTTCTGTAAAGCTGGAAAGAACACAATTTATTACCATGCCAACACAGACCACCCTCTGACACAGACTGCAGGGGGAGCCCAGTATCACACAGGATAGGATTAGATACATGGCTCAGCAGACAGTATCACACAGAATAGGATTAGATACATGGCTCAGCAGTCAGTATCACACAGGACAGGATTAGATACACGGCGCAGCAGTCAGTAACACACATGATAGGATTAGATACACGGCTCAGCAGTCAGTATCACATAGGATAGGGTTAGATACACGGCTCAGCAGACGGTATCACACAGGATAGGATTAGATACACTGCTCAGCAGTCAGTATCACACAGGATAGGATTAGATACATGGCTGAGCAGTCAGTAACACACGATAGGATTAGATACACAGCTCAGCAGTAAGTATCACACAGGAGAGGATACTTGGGTAATCGTTTAGTTAATTTGTGTTGCAAATCTGTAGTGTTGAATATATGATGAGAAATGTTTTAATGTGCAATATAATTATTATAATTTGTTATAACTAACCACAGTTGGTTACTAGGCCCAGGCAACGCCGAGCTCTTCAGCTAGTTCTAAATATTCTTCTAAAGATTACTGTAATTTTATTCCACCTATTCTACTGCCAGATATTTCACTACATAGTTTTATTCCTGGAGGACTGGAAACTGAGCTAGTGTCTCCTCTACACATTTATATTACACTATAGGCACATATCGCATATATTGTACAGATTTATATTAATAGATATACAGTATATCTGTATCAAATATGCTATATATGAATAGATGAATAGAGGAGGTAATGTCAGTGCATGAACATCAGAATATAGTAATGATATAACAATTTTGCCAGATATAACTGAGAAAATGCTATACGAAATGTTAATAAGTGCTGATACTTGAATGCACTTAGCCCATGTACCATCTGAAATATGTCTAATATTGCTATAAATTAGGAATACTATTCAACTATAATTAGAACTATAGACGGCCGTATTATTCATGCAGCTGTCATGCTCGGGTCAGACGCAGGAGAGCCGAGGGCGTGTCCACAGATTGCGATGTGATCCTCATGCGAGTATTATGACCACATGACTGCGCCCTATGTGCGCTACTATGTGCTAATGACATGATTGCTGACACCCACTGGCACCTTAATGTGCATTTAGTTAATACTAAAAGGTAATCCATTAATCCCTTTACAGCAAAAAACTGGACTTACAATTTTGCATGTGGTCCAACAAATTTAATATGATGAATTAAATCTTTTGATGAATTTTTTTGCATCTTCCTCCAGTGGATCCCAGATCAAGGCTGGTGAACAAAACACTGTCGCTGCATTTTTTTTCTTTAATTTTGTTTTATAAAGCATTGGATGTCTGGATCAGGATGACACAACCTTAGATCGGTTGCTGCTAAGCTGGGTTGCCAACTGTCCATAGCGTCTGGCAGAAAAAAAGCGCTATCTGTGATTTTGAATTTTTTTTTTCCTGAAGTTTGAACTGCGCATGCGTTAATGAGACTGGTGTGCACAGTGTCAGGGCTGGTGTCAGCATCCGCCACACCTGGGCAAATGTTGGGGTCCTTAGCAGGTAGGGGGGCCCACTCGCTGTTGGGAACACCGGCGTGCTATGGGGGCCCGGTATATGTACCAGTGCTGGTGCTTGCGAGTGGGTTCCCCTGCTTGTTCTGAGGCCTGGTACTTGTGATACTTACCTCTCCCCGCTCCACCGCGGCGGAATCTTCCGTGTCTCCTGACTGTGACGTTCAGGTCAAAGGGCGCAATGTCACATCTGTGCACCCTCTGCCTGAGCAGTCACAGTGCAGAGAACTGGAAGATGCAGACGCTGAGGAGTCTGGAGCAGAGGAGCAGCCCTGCAACGAGAGGTGAGTATTTAATTTTCTTTGATGTTTGGAGCATTATATATAGGGACCATCATACATAGAGCATTATATACAATATGGTCCATCATACACTGAAGAATCATATATGTGCCCATTATATATCGACCATTATGTGGGGCCCATCATACAATGGAGCATCATGTATGGGGCCCGTTATATACTGAGCATTATATGAGGCACCTCATACACTAGAGCATCATATATAGAGCCCATTATATATGCAACATTATATGAGGCTCATCATGGAGCATCATATGGGGCCCATTATATATGGAGCATCATATGGGACCCATTATACTGTATATGGAGCATCATATGGGACACATTATACATGGAGCATCATATGGGGCCCATTACTAATGGAGCATTATATGGGCCCATTATATATTCAGCATTATATGAAGACTGTTCTGTATGGAACAATATATGTGGCCCATCATATACTGTATGGAGCAATATATTGGGCTCATTATTCTGTATAGAGCAAAATATGGGGCTCATTATACTGTATGGGGCCCATCCTATACCGTATGTAGCATTATATGAGGTCCATTAAATAAGGAGCACAACATATACTGTATCGCACATTATATGAGACCCATAATATATGGAACATTATCTGGGGCTCATTATACTATATGAAGAAATATATGGGGCTCATTATTCTTTATGGAGCATTATACAGGGTCTATTATACATAATGGAGCAATATATGGGGCCTATTATATACTGTATGCAGCATTATATGGGGCCCATTATTCTGTATGGAGCATTATATGGAGTCCATTATTCTGTATGGAGCAATATATGTGGCTCATTATTCTGTATGGAGCATTATGTGGTGCCTACAATACTGTATGGAGGACTATACTGTCCAGTATTTGACCTATTCTAGAATTTACAATAGATATCACTCATGTAATGTAAGAAGTAAAATCTTTGGCATTGTACTATATCTATATTTCTCTGCTGTATCTGTGCATCATGAATTGTGGTACGTGTTAAAGTGGCCCACTGAGACTCTTTTGCCCAGAGCCCACGAAAATCTGGAGCCGGTCCGGCACAGTGCAAACAGGACGTTAGCGGAAGAAGGATGTTGGAGAGAAGATCTAGTCACTGTTGAATGCGCAACTCTGTCCTCTGCTGAAGTGTCGTGGCCAGCGCTGAGGGAGTGTAACTGAGTGTGTGTCTATAACACTGTGGTGCATACTATATGGTGGATAAGTCACAATATATGATATATACACCACCATAGCTGTTGCTGAGCACTGTGATTCGGGGCCTACATATTTCTTTATGTTTTTAATGAAGTTTATTCCATTTTGAAGCTCCAGTGATTATTGATTGTCAGTCTACTGCTTGGACCATGCATGGAGCTAATCAATGCTTGTAATCTCTGGGCAGTCGGCTCCTGTCACTACTGTTCTGCTGAGTCCAGGCTGCAGCTGCCCCCGACTCCATCTCCCATCCAGCAGAGCATATATAGTGACATATATACTGTACCTGAATAATAAATACAGTATAAATGATACACAGGTACAGCGTATATACAGTAATCTATTATATAAAGCTCAAGTGTGTGTATTTGTGTATGTATGTATGTGTGTGTGTGTGTGTATGTCCGGGATAGGCATCCGCACCGTCGCAGCTACAGCCACAAAATTTGGCACAGTCACACGTCTGGACCCCGAGAGCGTCCTAAGCTATGTTGTGAGGTGAAATTTTAAACCCGCGTGTTCCAATTCACCAAACAATTTTGCCGCTATCTACATAATGGGGAAAAAGTGTGTGCGTGTCAAGCCCCGCCCCTCATTATGATGTCATAATGCCCCTATCTCCATAATGGGTAAACAGTGTGTGCATATCAAGCCCCACCCCTCATTATGATGTCATAATGGTTGCCATGGCGATGCTGATTCATCATAGGTTGCAAGCCCCGCCACTCATTATGATGTCATAATGGTTGACTATGGGATGGAGGATGTGTGCTGGGTATATGGGCACTGGACTATGGGATGGAGGATATGTATGACGGGTATATGGGCATGGGACTATGGGATGGAGGATGTGTGATGGGTATATGGGCACTGGACTATGGGATGGAGGATATGTATGACGGGTATATGGGCACGGTACTATGGGATGGCAGATATGTATGATGGGTATATGGGCACGGGACTATGGGATGGACGATATGTATGATGGGTATATGGGCATGGGACTATGAGATGAAGGATGTGTGATGGGTATATGGGCACTCGACTATGGGATGGCGAATATGTATGATGGGTATATGGGCATGGGACTATGGGATGGAGAATATGTATGATGGGTATATGGGCATGGGACTATGGGATGAAGAATCTGTATAATGGGTATATGGGCATGGGACTATGGGATGGAGGATATGTATGATGGTTATATGGGCATGGGCCTATGGGATGGTGGATATGTAGGATGGGTATATGGGCACGGGACTATGGGATGGAGTATAATTATAATTTGTTATAACTAACCACAGTTAGTTACTATGCCCGGGCAGCGCCGGGCTCTTCAGCTAGTCTAATATATAAAGCTCAAAGTGTGTATGTGTGTATGTATGTGTGTATGTGTGTGTGTGTATGTTTGTTTGTATGTCCGGGATAGGCATCCGCACCGTCGCAGCTACAGCCACAAAATTTGGCACAGTCACACGTCTGGACCCCGAGAGCGTCCTAAGCTATGTTGTGAGGTGAAATTTTAACCCCGCGCGTTCCAATTCACCAAACAATTTTGCCCCTATCTACATACTGGGGGAAAAAGTGTGTGCGCGTCAAGCCCCGCCCCTCATTGTGATGTCACAATTCCCCTATTTGCATACTGGGGAAGCAGTGTGTGCGCGCCAAGCCCCGCCCCTCATTATGATGTCACAATGGTTGCCATGGCGACGCTGTTGTCATCAAAGGTTGCAAGCCCCGCCGCCGCTCATTATGATGTCATAATGGTTGACTATGAGATGGAGGATGTGTGATGAGTATATGGGCACCGGACTATGGGATGGAGGATATGTATGATGGGTATATGGGAACGGCACTATGGGATGGAGGATGTGTGATGGGTATATGGGCACTGGACTATGGGATGGAGGATATGTATATGGGCACGGGAGTATGGGATGGAGGATATGTATGATGGGTATATGGGAACGGGACTATGGGATGGAGGATGTGTGATGGGTATATGGGCACTGGACTATGGGATGGAGGATATGTATGACGGGTATGGGCACGGGACTATGGGATGGCGGATATGTATATGGGTACGGGACTATGGGATGGAAGATGTGTGATGGGTATATGGGCACTGGACTATGGAATAGAGGATATGTTTGACGGGTATATGGGCACGGGACTATGGGATGGTGGATATGTATATGGGCACGGGTTTATAGGATGGAGGATGTGTGATGGGTATACGGGCACTGGACTATAGGATGGAGGATATGTATGACGGGTATATGGGCACGGGACTATGAGATGGCGGATATGTATGATGGGTATATGGGCACTCGACTATGGGATGGAGGATGTGTGATGGGTATATGGGCACTCGACTATGGGATGGCGAATATGTATGATGGGTATATGGGCATGGGACTATGGGATGGAGAATATGTATGATGGGTATATGGGCATGGGACTATGGGATGGAGAATATGTATGATGGGTATATGGGCATGGGACTATGGGATGGAGGATGTGTGATGGGTATATGGGCACTTGACTTTGGGATGGAGGATATGTATGATGGGTATATGGGCACGGGCCTATGGGATCGTGGATATGTATGATGAGTATATGGGCACAGGACTATGGGATGGAGGATAATTATAATTTTCTATAACTAACCACAGTTAGTTACTATGCCCGGGCAGCGCCGGGCTCTTCAGCTAGTATATATATATACTAGCTGAAGAGCCTGGCGTTGCCTGGGCGTAGTAAGCAACTGTGGTTAGTTATAACAAATTATAATAATCATATTGCACATAAAAACATTTCACATCATATATTCAACACTACAGATTTGCAACACAAATTAACTAAACGATTACCCAAGTATCCTCTCCTGTGTGATACTTTCTGCTGAGCTGTGTATCTAATCCTATCATGTGATACTGACTGCTGAGCCGTGTATCTAATCCTATCCTGTGTGATACTGCCTGCTTAGCCGTGTATCTAATCCTATCCTGTGTGATACCGTCTGCTGAGCCGTGTATCTAACCATATCCTGTGTGATACTGACTGCTGAGCCGTGTATCTAATCCTATCATGTGTGTTACTCACTGCTCAGCCGTGTATCTAATCCTCTCCTGTGTGATACTGACTGCTTATTCGTGTATCTAATCCTCTCCTGTGTGATACTGACTGCTTATCCGTGTATCTAATCCTCTCCTGTGTGATACTGACTGCTTATCCGTGTATCTAATCCTCTCCTGTGTGATACTGACTGCTGAGCCGTGTACCTAATCCTATCAAATGTGTTACTGACTGTTCAGCCATGTATCTAATCCTATCCTGTGTGATACTGACTGCTCAGCGTGTATCTAATCCTATCCTGTGTGATACTGACTGCTGAGCCGTGTATCTAATAGATGATAACACCATAGAAATTATAAGAATAATAGGCCTCAGTTACCACAACTGTCTACAAAGAAAACTGTTGCTGATAGTGACCAATCACAGCTCATTTTTCATCTTTTAAACAGCTCTGGGACAGCGTGGCGAGTTTTGAGTGGCGACTTTTGTGTTTCGACTTTTATGTGGCGAGGTTGGTGTATGTGTGGAGAAATGTGTGCTGAGGGTGGTATATGTGTTGAAGCACGTGGTAGTGTGTGGCGCATTTTGTGTGTGTGTTCATATCCCCGTGTGTGGTGAGTATCCCATGTCAGGGCTCCACATTAGCAACTGTGCGGTATATACTCTTTGGCGCTATCGCTCTCATTCTTTAAGTCCCCCTTGTTCACATCTGGCAGCTGTCAATTTGCCTCCAACACTTTTCCTTTCACTTTTTCCCCATTATTTAGATAGGGGCAAAATTGTTTGGTGAATTGGAACGCGCGGGTGTAACGGGGTCTACCAAGCTGGGGTACCTCTTTCAGTACCACCCCGTGTTTTCGGAGGTCTGCTCTGCGTTGGCTGGAGTCTGAATGACGCTGGCTGGAATTCTTCTGAGTGCATGGGCGCATATAAAAGATCACTGCTTCTCCATGTATTTCCAGTCTGACAACACTTTACTCACAGGACACAGAATATATCACACAGATACAGAGGGCAGGCCAGACATGCATTACAAAAGCCGCAGGTGGCCGGTGCCTGCCATGTTTACTGTGGAAATTACAAAGGTGGGGGGAGGGCGGACAAAAGGGGAATGCTGATACATTAGGGACATGCATCTCTCATAGAACCTATTATACATCCATATAACTGCACAACATATTCTGGGTGCTGAGTGGTTCTGTATCATGGCTCCCCCTTTTCAGCGACGCGATCGGCATACACAGTCTGATCCTTAACGGATCGGTTTGGGGATGACCGAAGTTTATGGGGTTGGTACAAGTTCCGTTTGTCGACTTAGTCCATCGGCGTTACCGTTTTGTTTGCCAGGACTGTAGTGGATGAAGTCCAGAGGTTGTAGAGCTAAACTCCACCGCAGCAATCTGGCTTTGTCTCCGGAGACCCGATTAAACCAGACTAGGGGATTATGGTCCGTTAGAAGGGAAAACTGTCGTCCATACAAATATGGTTGCAACTTCTTGAGTGCCCATACTACCGCCAGGCACTCCTTCTCGATGGCCGCATAGCTTACTTCACGGGGCAGTAGTTTCCGACTCAGGTAAGCTACTGGGTGTTCTTGGCCGTCCGGCCCGACTTGGCTCAGTACTGCCCCCAATCCAAACATAGAAGCGTCCGTATGAACAAGGAAACGTTTAGTTGGATCGGGTGCGGCCAATACAGGGGTATTGGTGAGGGCGTCCTTTAGTTGGCGGAAAGCTTCCTCACACTCTGAGGTCCAGGTTACCTGGAGGGGTTGGTTCTTACGGGTCAAATCAGTGAGGGGCTTGGCTACGCTGCTGTAATTGGGAACAAATTTCCTGTAATACCCCGCTGTCCCTAGAAACGCCATGGGTTCAGGGTGATTCCGGCCTGGTGGATCATGTCCAATACTGTCTCTAGGTGATTTAGATGCTCTTCCCATGTCGCACTGTAGATGGCGATGTCGTCCAGGTAGGCACAAGCATAGTCCTGGAGACCATCCAGAAGCCGGTCAGCCAGCCTTTGGAAGGTCGCCGAGGCATTCTTCATTCCGAATGGCATAACTCGAAACTGGAATAAGCCGAACGGGGTGACAAATGCCGACTTGGGAATAGCGTCAGGACTAAGGGGAATCTGCCAGTAGCCTTTGCATAGATCGATGGTGGTCAAATACTTTGCCCCCGCCAGCCGGTCTAACAACTCATCCACATGCGGCATGGGGTATGCATCCGTCACTGTTTTCTCATTGAGCTTACGATAGTCTACACAAAACCGTGTAGTCCCATCCTTCTTGGGCACTAACACTACGGGGGATGCCCAGGGACTATCTGACTCTTCAATGACCCCTAAACGCAACATCTCTTGTATCTCTTGTCGCATCCCCTCTCGTACAGACTCAGGGACGTGGAAGGGGTTTTGTCGCAGGGGGGTCTGATCCTGGGTCTCAACCTTGTGTTGTGCCAGGCGAGTGTACCCCGGTCTCTCTGAAAACATCCTCTGTCGCAGCCTCAACAATGCCTCCGCCTGTTGTCTCTCCCGGGAGCCTACGTCTTCACCCAAGTGTACCTGGTCCCATGTTTTAGACTGAGTCCTTGCCCCTAAGACATCCGGCAAGGGAAGTCTGGCTAAATCCTCTCCTTCAGGTGCACAGATGGCCACTACCTCTTCAGGGCGCTCCCGGTAGGGCTTCAGCATATTCACGTGGAACATGCGGATAACCCTGGGGTCGTCACAATCGGCGACATTATAGGTTGTGTCGGCTATTTTCCCCACTACCTGGTAGGGCCCCTGCCATGCAGCTTGAAACTTATTCTGCTTAGTGGGCTCTAACACCAGGACCTTCTGTCCTATTTCCAAAGTGCGCTCTCTGGCCCTCCGATCGTACCATATGCGCTGGCGCCGCTGAGTCGCTGCATGTTCTCACGTACAGCCTGAGTCAGCTCCTGTAGGCGGTCCCGGAATTCCAGCACATAGGTTACAATAGGTACCCCTTCTATGAGGCCCTCCCCTTCCCAGTGTTCCAGCACTAAGTCTAGGGGTCCCCTTACCCGTCTCCCGTATACCAGCTCGAACGGGGAGAACCCCGTGGATTCTTGTGGCACCTCCCGATAGGCAAACAGGAGATGTGGCAAGAATTTCTCCCAGTCCCTGTAGGTCCTGGTAAAAGTCCCAATGAGCTGTTTTAATGTCCCGTTAAAGCGTTCACACAACCCATTGGTTTGCGGGTGGTACGGGGCGCTTCTAATGGACTTTATGCCGCACAGCTTCCACAGTTGGTTGGTCACCTCTGCTGTAAACTGGGTACCCTGGTCCGAGATAATCTCCCGGGGAAATCCAACCCGTGAGAAAACCTGGAGCAGGGTGGCCGCCACCGTCTCTGCCAGTATGTTAGGTAACGCAGCCGCCTCTGGATACCGTGTGGCATAATCTACCACGGTCAATATATACTTTTTCCCGGACGGACTGGCTTTGGCTAACGGCCCTATCAGATCGACCGCTACTCGGCTAAATGGTTCCTCCAAAATGGGGAGGGGGCGTAATTTGGCCTTGCATCGATCCCCCCTCTTGCCAATGCGCTGACAACTGTCACAGGTCTGGCAGTACTGACGAACATCATAGGTTACCCCCGGCCAAAAGAAGTTTTGTGTCAGACGATGCCTGGTGCGACTGACGCCGAAGTGCCCGGCCAAGGGTATATCATGAGA
This sequence comes from Dendrobates tinctorius, assembly GCF_039654945.1. Classification (NCBI taxonomy): domain Eukaryota; kingdom Metazoa; phylum Chordata; class Amphibia; order Anura; family Dendrobatidae; genus Dendrobates; species Dendrobates tinctorius. The sequence continues at coordinate 11,850 of NW_027362029.1, forward strand.
GATTCGCAGTAGCTCCTGCCTATACTTCTTGGGAACTACCAGCTGTTGTTTTATAGTGGGGCTCGTCCCTGTGTGGTGCTGCTCTGTGATCCGGTAGAGGAGTCCCCGCTTCCATACAAATTGTTCCCCTTCTAGTACTCCTCTCCTCTTCTGTGCCTTCCCACGATATCCCTCTAATGAAGGATCCTCAAGTAACTCCCTCTTAAATTCATCTGGGGTGGCCCAAGAAATGTGTCTGGCTATGGGAATACGTGCAGGGCTGGGATGTCTTACCTGGGCCTCCTCTGAGTGTGATTCCGCCTCCGCAGCTCGAGCTTGTCTCCGTGTGGTCACAGGATAGGTCTCAGCCTGAGGGGCCACCGAGAATGCAGACAACATGGGCCCCAAGTCATTTCCCAGCAAGACGTCTGCAGGCAAATCCTCCATCAAGCCGACCTCAACAAGGCCATCCCCGACTCCCCAGTTCAGGTGAATCCTGGCAGTGGATAGTCGATGTATAGCTCCCCCTGCTACACAGACTGCCACTGTCCGGTCCGTCTTTTCTTGGTCCCGGACGAGATGAGGCTTCACAAGGGTCAAATTTGCTCCGGAATCTCTTAGTCCCTGCATATGTTTCCCATTAACCCACACGACCTGTCGATGCTGTTGTCGATTATCTGCCCAGGGCTGCCTGCACGGGGTCTACTTCATGCAGCACTTCCTCCATCTCTTCCACCCCTTGGTTAGTCGTAGTCCCCAATGCCGGGTCAGCTTCGCCTTGGTAGCAGTGTACAGCAGCCCGGCTGAAGGTAGCTGTTCCCGCCTTTGGCCACTGGGTATGCTGAGTCCGGTTGGGGCATTGTCTTTGCAGGTGGCCCAGCTGACGGCAGGTGTGGCATCGCGCCCCAGGGGGACTGTGGTAGGCCGAGTTTCTAGCTGATCCCCTACAATCTTTGGTGGTTTGGGGCCCTCCAGGTCCATGGGTGGGCCCCTAGTGACCACCTTTAATCCGGAGAACTGCAGCCTCCTGGCATCATGATGTTCATCGGCCAGACGAGCGGCTTCCTCAAGAGTCTTTGGCCGCCTGTCCCGAAGCCATTCCTGTGTCTCGGGGTTTAGTCCATTAAAGAATCGTTCTAACAGGAAGAGCTGGAGGACGTCCTCTTTAGTGGTTGCTTGGCTCCCTTGTACCCACTGTAGCAGTGACCGCCGTAATTTACAGGCCCATCCAGCATGGGTATCGGTTACGCGTTTTATAAGTCCGCGGAACTTTTGGCGGTATGCCTCTGGTGTCAACACATACCGGGCCAAGATCACTTCTTTGATCTGCTCATAGTCCATACAGTCCTCATCAGGTACCGTGCGATAGGCGTCCGCTGCCCGGCCTGTCAGCTTGCTGGCCAGAATCTGAACACGTTCTTCCGGCTTTGCTTGATGAAGAAGGGCACACTGCCGCTCAAAGTCCTGCAGAAAGCCATCAATGTCTTCCTCTGCCTCCCCCAACTGTCGGAAGGCATTGTACTGGATCTTTTTGTTGCTTACTGTTGAAGGTACCTGGTCGAAGGCCAGAGCTCCCCCTGCTCGCTGACTCTACTCTCTCAGCTCTGCCATCTCCATCTTGGCCAGCTCCACTTTGGTCCGCTCTGCCATTTCCATCTTGGCTATCTCTATTCTGGTCCGCTCGGCCATCTTTTCCTTCAGATCAGTACGCACATCAGCCATCACCTCTCGTATGATCTCTACTGCAGGGTTTGGGCCATAGAACTCCAGTCTGTTCTTTACCTCCCTCTGGAATTCGGTCTCCTCCATGTTCACATAGGGGGGGCGCTGCACTGTCGTGTTCCATGATGGCTGCTATCAAATCCGCTTTTGTTTTGTTGCTGGCGATCAACCCTCGGGCTTCCACCAGATCTTTTAATGTAGTCCTCTTTAACTTCTGGTAGTTATTTTCCATTCATTTCCTTCCTCCTGTAGAAAGGGTATCAAATCCCGCTGTCTGCCACCAGTGTAACGGGGTCTACCAAGCTGGGGTACCTCTTTCAGTACCACCCCGTGTTTTCGGAGGTCCGCTCTGCGTTGGCTGGAGTCTGAATGAATGACGCTGGCTGGAATTCTTCTGAGTGCATGGGCGCATATAAAAGATCACTGCTTCTCCATGTATTTCCAGTCTGACAACACTTTACTCACAGGACACAGAATATATCACACAGATACAGAGGGCAGGCCAGACATGCATTACAAAAGCTGCAGGTGGCCGGAGCCTGCCATGTTTACTGTGGAAATTACAAAGGTGGGGGGAGGGCGGACAAAAGGGGAATGCTGATACATTAGGGACATGCATCTCTCATAGAACCTATTATACATCCATATAACTGCACAACATATTCTGGGTGCTGAGTGGTTCTGTAACAGCAGGGTTAAAATTTCGCCTCACAACATAGCCTATGACGCTCTCGGGGTCCAGACATGTGACTGTGCAAAATTTTGTGGCTGTAGCTACGACGGTGCAGATGCCAATACATACATACACTTTTTCCCCATTATGTAGATAGGGGCAAAATTGTTTGGTGAATTGGAACGCGCAGGGTTAAAATTTCGCCTCACAACATAGCCTATGATGCTCTCGGGGTCCAGACGTGTGACTGTGCAAAATTTTGTGGCTGTAGCTGCGACGGTGCGGATGCCTATCCCAGACATACACACACACACACACACACACATACATACACACATAAATACATACATACACACACTTGAGCTTTATATAATAGATGTCAGATATCTTTATTGAGGTACATAATAATGACACTGTTATTATTGAGGTCGAAGTGTGTTGCAGAAGTCTGGAGAAGGCTGAATACTGCAGAGGTGAACTGTGGATGTGGAAAGTCATCATTGCGTCAGAACCAAATGAAGAGAATCAGAGAAAAGGTCACTTATGAGATACCTGAATACAAATGTTTATTTGTGATACTGCCTTCGTCTCATCAGTACTATGATTCCTGTAAGGTCCGCAGTCTGAATATGGCTGAAAGCAACAACTCCCAACATTTCCTTACTATTGTTAAAGACGTACTGGGAGTTGATGGGTTAATTAAAAAAAAATATACACCTATATACCACCACCAGAGTCACCCTACTTCAATCCAGACTGCTTCGAGATCCTACAAAGAGAAGCCGCCCACTATCAAGCCCTGGGCAAAGTTCTCATCTTTGGAGACCTCAATGCAAGAACAGGGAGAGAAAAAGACTTCCTGACGACGGACGGGAACATCTACATATTTGGAGCAGAGAATGACGGCCAAGACTCAATACTCACAGAGAGAAACAGCTATGACAGTACAGTCAACAAAAGTGGTAAAAAGCTCCTGAACGTATGTAGAAGTTTAGGACTTCATATTCTTAATGGACGAACCAAAGGAGACTCCTTAGGGAGGTGTACACTAAACTCCCATGTAGGGAGGAGTGTAGTAGATTATGCCATTACAGATATGAACCTGGCAAATATCAGCGCCTTCATAGTCTCCCCACAAATGCACCTGTCAGACCACAGCCAACTTCTTCTGTATCTGAAATTTCCAGAGAAACCATCCACTCAAAAGCCTCAGCAGAGCGGCCTCTTCACACGGCCTCCATCCTATAAATGGCACAAAATGTCGGCATTAAAGCATAAAGAGGCTCCCAGCAGACCTGAAATACAGCGGATGCTCCACCACTTCTACAACTACGAGTACCAGCCTAACCCAAAGGGAGTGAGTCAAGCTGCAAAAGACCTCAACAATATATTCTATGCAACGGCCAGACTGTCCGACCTTAGAAAAGTCAACTACAAGAGATCAAAAGAAAAACAGACCAATGGATGGTTTGACAGAGAATGTAAAGCCATACGGCAGACCCTGAGAACAGCCTCAAACAAGAAACACAGAGACCCCAACAACCCGGGTCTGAGGGAAGCCTATGACACCATACAAAGGCAGTACAAAACCATCCTCAGGAGCAAGAAGCAGAGTTACATCTCCACCTAACTTAACCAACTCCAAGACTCCCTCCAAGACAACTCCTTCTGGGAACTATGGAACCACATGGGCACAAAAGACAAGAAAAACAACATTCATATCCAAAATGGCAACATTTGGCTCCAGTACTTCAGAAACCTCTATAAAGACATCCCAAAAGAAGAACTAAGCCAAGAACAGGAAAGCATAATGGCAAAACTAAAAGCAATGGAGGAAAAAGTAAAAAATTTCCAAAACCCCGTGGATACACCAATCACACTACAGGAAGTTTCAGAGCGAATCTTTTCCATAAGATGTAGAAAAGCCGGTGGCCTGGATGGAATCCCACCAGAAATGCTAAAGTACAGCACACCAGAAATACAGGCCGCAATGGTTAAACTCTTCAATATTGTGCTAAGTGCCGGCTACTTCCCTCGTACCTGGAACCAAGGCCTCATCACACCCATCCACAAGAATGGGGACAGGTACGACTCTGCCAACTACAGAGGAATATGTGTCAGCAGCAACCTGGGAAAACTGTTCAACAGCATCCTGAACAAGAGGATCCTCAGTTTCTCCACTGAGCACAACGTCCTCAGCAAAAGCCAAGCAGGGTTCATGCCAAACCACCGCACCACTGACCACATCTACACCCTGCACAGCCTCATTGAGAGCCATGTCCACAATACAAAGAACGGGACGATATATGCCTGTTTTGTGGACTTTAAAAAGGCCTTTGAATCGGTGTGGCACCCAGGCTTATTCCTGAAACTGCTGGAGAGTGGAATAGGAGGAAAGATGTTATCAAAAGCTCCTACACCGAGAACCTCTGCAGTGTGAGTGTGAACGGTAAAAGAACGACCTATTTCCAGCAGAGCCGGGGAGTCAGACAAGGCTGCAGCCTAAGCCCAACGCTCTTCAACATTTACATCAACGAGCTGGCTACCGCTCTGGAATCTTCCACAGCACCAGGTCTCACCCTCCACGAGGCGCAGGTGAAATTCCTGCTGTATGCAGATGACCTGCTGATTCTGTCACCAACCGAGAAAGGACTGCAAGAAAACCTGAAAATCTTAGAGAAATTCAGCTCCACCTGGGCACTTCCGGTCATCCTAAAGAAAACCAACATCATGGTGTTCCAGAAGAGAAAGAGAAAATCAGACCAGCACCCTTCATTTGTCCTCAACAACTGCGCCCTTACAGGAACGGACAAATATACCTACCTGGGCCTAGAGATTCACCGGTCAGGGAGCTTCAAACAAGCCATAGAGACCCTGAAAGACATGGCCAGCAAAATCTTCTATGCCATCGGAAGGAAACTCTACCATCTGAAGCCACCAGTGAGGGTCTGGTTAAAAGTCTTTGACTCTATTGTCGCCCCAATCCTCCTGTATGGCAGCGAAGTCTGGGGCCCTCACACCAACCCAGACTGGTCAAGGTGGGATTCCAGCCCAACAGAAATATTCCACCTGGAATTCTGCAAGCACCTTCTCCAAGTCCATCGGAGCACCTCCAACAGTGCTTGCCGGGCCGAGCTGGGCAGATTCCCTCTACACCTAACGGTTCTAAAGAGGGCACTGTCCTTCAGGGCTCACCTACGTAGGAGCAATCCAAGCTCCCATCACCATAAAGCACTGACACATGTAGAGGAAACAGAAAAAGCAGGACCCACGGAACAGCTCACCCAAACCCAACCTGACCAGAACACCAATCACAACAACCTGACAAAAGTCCGAATCAGGAAGATGGTAGATGAAGTCCAGGAGATGTTCGTAAGTGACTGGAAGAACGACATCATCAGCTCACAGAAACTGACCATGTACCAGAGTCTACAGAGAGACTACAGACTGGCCCCATATCTGGAGAAACTCCCGAACCCCAGAGACTGCAAGATCCTGAGCCGGTATAGCCCAGGGAGGAAAGACTGTGCCAACACTCTGACCAGGAGGCCCTGGAGGATGAGACCCACTTCCTGCTACACTGCCCCAAATACTCAGCAGTGAGGGACACTCACTTCAGGAGACTCTCACAACTCTTCCCGGATTTCATCACCATGAAGGAGAAAGAGAAAACATATATCCTGCTGGGGGAAGAGGAGAGAGCAGTGGAGATAGTGGCACGGTATGTGAGCGAATGTCATAGACTGCGAGAAAGAGAACTATGATATGCCATGGACTTCTATGGCCCCCACCCTGGATATGCCCCATCCCTCATCCACCTTCCCTATGCCATGGACTTCTATAGCCCCCATCCTGGATCTGCCCCCATCCCCCCATCCACCTTCCCTATTCCATTGACTTCTATAGCCCCCATCCTGGATCTGCCCCATCCCCCCATCCACCTTCCCTATGCCATGGACTTCTATAGCCCCCATCCTGGATCTGCCCCCATCCCCCCATCCACCTTCCCTATGCCATGGACTTCTATAGCCCCCATCCTGGATCTGCCCCTACCCACCTTTCCTACAGCCCCTACCCAACATCCCTACAGTCCCTATCCCTACTCCCTTTTGCACACTTGCTTTGGCAAAACTAATGTGTATTTAGTCCTGCCAATAAAGCTTCTTTGAATTTGAAAAATTTGAATTTGGTGGAGGATGACCTAACATTGTAATTGATTCCTTTATTAAAGGGGTTGTCCCTTTTCTGAAAGTTCTGGTCCCCAAGCGCAGTTTTGATATACAGTATATACACACAAGTGCTTCTCACAAAATTAGAATATCGTCAAAATGTTAATTTATTTCAGTTCCTCAATACAAAAAGTGAAACATATATTATATAGAGTCATTACAAACAGTGATCTATTTCAAGAGTTTATTTCTGTTAATGATGATTATGGCTTACAGCCAATGAAAACCCAAAAGTCATTATCTCGGTAAATTAGAATAATTAACACCTGCAAAGGCTTCCTAAGCTTTCAAAAATGGCCCTTAGTCTGTTTCAGTAGGCTCCACAATCATGGGGAAGACTGCTGACTTTCACTTTCTGTATTCAAGAACTGAAATAAATTAACTTTTTGATGATATTCTAATTTAGTGAGAAGCACTTGTATGAGTGTGTGTGTATATATATATATATATATATATATATATATAAATATATATATATACACATGTAAAACAAATTGCACTTTACCCATCATGCCTGGATCCATGGCTGAGTCTCCACTGTTGCTGCTGGTGTTTGGAATTGGCTGCAGCATTGACGTCATGTCGACAGCACAACAGCCAATATGTGAGCTCAGTGTCTCTGACCGGAGTGTTCCATCTGCACTAGCAAAGCTGCAAAGTTCACTGATTTGCAGCTGCATCGTCAGCACTGTAGCCAATTCTAGATACCGATTCAGCGGCAGAAACTAACCAATGGACCCGATGATGAGTAAAGTGCGGTCTGGTTATTTATTTATTGGTTATTTTTTTTAAACAAACTGTGCTAACTGCTGGGAATTTTCTGAAAGACGACAACCCCTTTATGTTTGCTGCTGTATTCATGTACTCATGGTGGTTCTGGGTATGTATTCATGTACTGATGGTGGTTCTGGGGATGCATTCATGTCAGGATCGTACTGGCCCACTGGAGAATTCTCCGGTGGGCCCATGCACTGACACCTGTTGGCATATTGGCCAGCAGCTTCCTAGGGCCCCCACTGCTCCAGGGGCCCCCCAGCCAGTGGCGTGCCACTAATAGCGGCACACCCAGCTGCTATGGGGCCTCTGAGTCAAGGGGGGGCCCTCCCGGTGCCAGAGAGCAGCAGCTGGAGACAGGAGCCTGTCCCCGCTGCTAAAGAGAAATTAATATTCACGCTTCCCCATTTCCCCATGGGTGTAGAGAGAAGTGAATCCCATTTCACTTTTATAGTGGGCAGCGTTCGCCACAGGTTGAGGCTAACACTGCCTGCCGGTGCTGCTGAATCAGCACTCCAGAGGTGGGCCCCTAAAGTGCGGCGAACCCTGATTGTGATCCCTGCAGCTTGGGACCGGAGCGGAGCTGCAGGGATCCGACACCATCCTCCTTCTTGCCTGCCTGCCCGGCACATCCTGTCTGCCTCAGCGCGGCTGGATGACATCATCATTTAGCACGCTGTTTCAGAGAGGAAGCTGCCGGGATGTGCTGCAGCTGCTGGGAACATGCGGAGAGGTGAGTGGGTGCAGTGTGTGTCTCTGCCTGCATTCCTGCATGTGTGGGGCTGTATGTGTATGTGGTGCGGTGCTTTGTGTGTGTGTGAGAGTGGTGGTGTGGTGCTGTATGTGTGATAGTGGTGTTGTGTCTGTGTATTGGAGATATTGGATATTGGCAATGATGTGGGTGATGGAGAGAGCAGTGATGGGGTGGTGGGGGAGAAGGCAATGTTGTTGTTGGTGGAAAGGACGATGGGGGTTGGTGGGGGAGAAGGCAATGATGGTGGTGGGTGGAGGCAATGATTGTGGTGGGAGAGGCAATGATGGAGGTGGTGGAATGGGCAATGGTGGTGTGGGGAGGCAATGATGGTGGTGGGGAGGCATTGATGATGGTGGTGGGGGGAGGCATTGATGGAGGTGGTGGAATGGGCAATGATGGGGTGGTGGGGGAGAAGTCAAATGATGGTTGTGGTGGAAAGGACAATGATGATGGTGGTGGGTGGAGGCAATGATGGAGGTGTTGGAATGGGCAATGATGGGGGTGGTGTGGGAGAAAGCAATGATGGCTGTGGTGTAAAGGACAATGATGGTAGTGGTGGAAAGGACAATGGTGATGGGGAGGAAGCAATGACGGAGGAGGTGGGTGAGAAGGCAATGATGGAGGTGGTGATGAGGACAATGATGGGGTGGAGAGGAAGAACAATGATGGAGGTGGAGGGAGCTGCATTATACCCTTTCAGGGGGGCTGCATTATACCCCATGAGGGAGCTACATTATATTCTGTGGGGGGGCTGCATTATTCTCTTGGGGCTACATCAAACGATATGAGGGGAGCTGCATTATGCCCTTTGAGGGGGCTACAGTATATTCTATGGGGGGCTGCCTTATAAGGGGGTTGCATTATATATACTCTGAGGGGGCTACATTATCTTCTGTGGAGGGGCTGCATTATACTATATGAGGGGGGCTGCATTATGCCATATGAGGGGGTTACATTATATTGTATGGGGGTCTGCATTATACCTTATGAGGGGGTTACATTATATTTTGTGGGGTGCTGTATTGTACCCTATGAGGGGGGCTGCATTATATTCCATGAGGGAGGCTACATTATAATCTATGAGGGGGGGCTACTTTATATTCTATGAGGGGGCTAACCAAACCCCATGGTGCATAATTAAGTCGTGTACTACCTTATATTATACAAATGGTGGTCTTTAATTTATTTCTATGTAGCTACATAGTGGCCCCCAAGAATGATTTTCTCTGGTGGGCCCAAGGTGCTCCAGTCCGACGCTGCATTCATGTACTGATGGTGGTTCTGGTCATGGTGGCATCACAAACCATACATATAAAAAAGAAAAAAATGTATGAAAGTTTTGTACTGCTGTAATCACACCAGGTGAATCATGTTCAGAGGTCACTTCTACCATAAAATGAATGACAGAATTGTGTTTGTTCACTGAAGGTTAATATTGCATTGGGGTAGGGGCTCTATTTCAAGTTTGACTTCAAGCTACAGAAAAGCTAGAATAAGGGTGTGTGCACACGCTGCGGATTGTCCTGTGGATTTTTCCACGCGGATTTGTCAAAAACTGCAGGTAAATCCGCAAGTTAAAAGACCTGCGGTTTATATGCAGCTTTTCTGTGGTTTAGCCTGCGGTTTTCCCCTGCGGTTTGACACTTGCCATGGAGCAGGTGCCAAACTGCAGCGGAATCCGCATAAAGAATTGACATGCTGCGGTTTTGAAACGGCAGCAAATCCACACGGAAAAATCCGCACTGTCTGCACTGCGATTTTCATTGACTTTAATGGTACGTTACACCGCAGCAGAAACTGCTGCGGATCCGCTGGACCAAAATTGCTGCAGATCCGCAGCAGAATCCACAGCGTGTGCACACTCCATCAGTCTTTCTAACATTGCCACCGTATGAAGTCCCTATAGTTTCCACAAAAAAAGCATCCCAAAATACCTGTGTCCTTTCACATCCCTGCTTCAGTCACTTCAGGACTATCCCGCTGGATCCTGTACGGTTGAGAGGTATGCTTATAACATCTTGAGACATACGTCACACTTCCTACTAAAATGGACCTTCGCTGATCCTACTCTAGTGTATATAACATGAAAATCAGAAAAGAATTTGCCAATAGATTTTCTTTTTATGTCCGCCAAGTCAAATTTCCACATTGACCACTAGATGGCGATAAATGATAAGGAAATGACTAACATGACTGAAGCATGATTTAGGAGAAATGATCACGTGATTTCATTTGCCCTTTGGATGTCGATGACCTATCAAACACATTCTGATTTGCTGACAGCTTTCGCCTTTATATAGATCATTACATGTTCCACATGTGCACATAACTCGAGTTAGATAGAATCACAGATGCAGGACAGTCTAAAGTTTTCACCCTTGGTCTATTCTTTCAATCAATCAAATGATCATTTTGTGTTTGCTCAGGTCCTATAAGAGTTCTGGTGAGCACTGAGAAATTATGCATACACATATAGGGCTCCTTCTATGTACACCTGGCCCTATCATGAGTATAAGGCTACGTGCACACGTCTTTTACACCCAAGTGAACCTGACAATTTTTCCAAGAGGAAGACACGTTAGCATTTTTTGTCCTATATTTTTTTTTGCATATTTTTGATTGTTTCCTGAGCACTTGCTTTATTGTGTTTGATCGTGTTTTTTCCAAAAGGTTTTCGATAGTTTTTAGGTTTTTTTTTTTTTCTGATGATCTCTGATGTTTTTTTTGTCATTCAACAGTGTGGTTTGTTTCCGCAGTGAAAACACTGACAACACATGCAAAAAGACAATTTATAGGTCCCTGATGATATTTACTCGTTGTAGAGTGTAAGAGTAGCCATGATCGCAAGATTTATTTTTTTAGTTTTTCTAGACAGCTTTCCAAAAAAATCACACCCATAATTCTGATATGACAACATCAGCTTGAAGTTGACAGCTTCATTCACTGCCAAAGTATAATTACAATTAAAATAATCTTGATGAGTTTCTCCAGCTTCCTAAAAATCATGGATGCAACTATTTTTTTTTTTTTTTTTTATGGATGGGGAAAAAAGTGTCTTATTTTTAAGGACCATCCAAGAATTTCTGGATAGTTGACAACCCTGAGCATAGCTTGCTGTTAGGCTATGTGCACACGTTGCGGATTCTGCTGCGGATCCGCAGCGGTTTTGGCCCTGCGGGTCCGCAGCAGATTTAGGTGCGTTGTACAGTACCATTGTTTTCAATGGTAAACTGAAAAACGCTGTGCACATGCTGCGGATTTTTCCACGGGGATTATCTGCGGTTTACAATCCGCAGCATGTCAATTCTTTTGTGCAGAACCGCTGCGGTTTCACCCCTTATACCGCAGGCTAATCCGCAGATAAACCGCAGGACTTTTGTCCTGCTGATTTATCTGCGGATTTTGCTACAAAATCCGCACCACCAAAAAACTATGTGTGCACATACCGTTATACATATTTTTTTAGGTCAGAGTCACACTCAATGTATAAAAAAAATCGGTCTGATTTTGATGGCCGAGAATCGCACCAATGTTTTCCGTACGGTGATCCGTGTGTAATCCATTTGCACTGCAATGATGCAATTTCCTTGCATCTAGTAGCCATATGACATCCGTATGCAATGCGATTTTAACATGAGCTTTTACATACAGCAGTTCTCTGTATGTAAAAGCTCATGTTAACATTGCATTGTAAAACACAACTGTACACATCGCTTTATAACAAAATATTCTTCAAAACATATACAGTACAGACCAAAAGTTTGGACACACCTCATTCAAAAAGTTTTCTTTATTTTCATGACTATGAAAACTGTAGATTCACTCTGAAGGCATCAAAACTATGAATTAACACATGTGGAATTATATAATTAACAAAAAAGTGTGAAACAGCACCTTTTGCTTTGATTACTGCTTTGCACACTCTTGGCCTTCTCTTGATGAGCTTCAAGAGGTAATCACCGGAAATGGTCTTCCAACAGTCTTGTTGGCCCTTTTGCCTTCACTCTGCGGTCCAGTTCACCCCAAACCATCTCGATTGGGTTCAGGTCTGGTGACTGTGGAGGCCAGGTCATCTGGCGTAGCACCCCATCACTCTCCTTCTTGGTCAAATAGCCCTTACACAGCCTGGGGGTGTGTTTGGGGTCGTTGTCCTGTTGAAAAATAAATGATGGTCCAACTAAAAGCAAACCGGATGGAATAACATGCCGCTGCAAGATGCTGTGGTAGCCATGCTCGTTCAGTATGCCTTCAATTTTGAATAAATCCCCAACAGTGTCACCAGCAAAGCACCCCCACACCATCACACCTCCTCCTCCATGCTTCATGGTGGGAACCAGGCATGTAGAGTCCATCCGTTCACCTTTTCTGCGTCGCACAAAGACACGGTGGTTGGAACCAAAGATCTCAAATTTGGACTCATCAGATCAAAGCACAGATTTCCACTGGTCTAATGTCCATTCCTTGTGTTCTTTAGCTCAAACAAGTCTCTTCTGCTTGTTGCCTGTCCTTAGCAGTGGTTTCCTAGCAGCTATTTTACCATGAAGGCCTGCTGCACAAAGTCTCCTCTTAACAGTTGTTGTAGAGATGTGTTTGCTGCTAGAACTCTGTGTGGCATTGACCTGGTCTCTAATCTGAGCTGCTGTTAACCTGCGATTTCTGAGGCTGGTGACTCGGATTAACTTATCCTCCGCAGCAGAGGTGACTCTTGGTCTTCCTTTCCTGGGGCGGTCCTCATGTGAGCCAGTTTCTTTGTAGTGCTTGATAGTTTTTGCCACTGCACTTGGGGACACTTTCAAAGTTTTCCCAATTTTTCGGACTGACTGACCTTCATTTCTTAAACTAATGATGGCCATTCGTTTTTCTTTACTTAGCTGCTTTTTTCTTGCCATAATACAAATTCTAACAGTCTATTCAGTAGGACTATCAGCTGTGTATCCACCAGACTTCTGCACAACACAACTGATGGTCCCATCCCCATTTATAAGGCAAGAAATCCCACTTATTAAACCTGACAGGGCACACCTGTGAAGTGAAAACCATTTCCGGTGACTACCTCTTGAAGCTCATCAAGAGAATGCCAAGAGTGTGCAAAGCAGTAATCAAAGCAAAAGGTGGCTACTTTGAAGAACCTAGAATATAAGACATATTTTCAGTTGTTTCACACTTTTTTGTTAATTATATAATTCCACATGTGTTAATTCATAGTTTTGATGCCTTCAGAGTGAATCTACACTTTTCATTGTCATGAAAATAAAGAAAACTCTTTGAATGAGAAGGTGTGTCCAAACTTTTGGTCTGTACTGAATATATATAATCGATAGATTAAAAGCTGGCAAATGATCTGCCGCACTGCGTACAGTATAGAATAGGTTATGCTAGAATAGATATATAGCTGAAGAGCCCAGCATTGCCTGGGCATAGTAACCAACTGTGGTTAGTTATAACAAATTATAATGATTATATTGCACATAAAAACATTTCACATCAAATATTCAACACTACAGATTTGCAACACAAATTAACTAAACAATTACCCAAGTATTGATAGTATTTATTTTCAACTCATTCAAGAGCCTTTTGATAAACAACATTTTTAGTTTTTCCTTTCGGTGCAAAGATGAAAAGATTTTTGGCAGTTCCAACTCTTGAACAGAACACGTAAAGTTGACCATGAGAAAAGCATGGAGATTGCAGATCAATCCCTACTACTTAAATCGATCCCTACTACTTTCAAGGACTGTCCATGAGCATTGTTAATGGACATTGCAAATAGCAGTTCAACTGGAAACTGGAGGCGTTTAAAATCAAAAAACAAATCAGATGGATTGAGTGGAATTCTAGGAATGAAAATGTGGCGCCCCTGAGGCTTCAGTCGCTACAGAGGTACTGCACCTTCTCCTAAGGTGTGGTACCCCACCATCCAGGTAAGGTGGGAACTCCTAACCACGCTCCACACCTGCACCCCACACAGGATAGATCAGCAGGGGCTCACCCATGCTTTATGCTGGGAAGGTAGCAGAGCACCTTTCATTGTCCCTGTCTTTGTAACACGAGATGTGCTGGGAGGCGGGTGGAGTTAGATATAAAAGAAGGGGAAAGTGCAGGATTTCAGGGAGAGGAGTCTGGGAGGTCAGAGAGAAGAGGATGGATGCATGAAGGATGTACTGCAGCAGGTCCCAGTGACCTGGGCCTGCTGGCAAGGGGAAGTTATAGAAAGAGACTGATAAGACTGATCACCTAACCTTCCATAAGAGAGACAGAACAGATCGGAACGAAGGAGAACAGAAGGATGGTGGGAAGTGGGTTAGAGAGATAGACAACCCTTCCAGTCCAGAGCGCAAGGCCGGGGCCCAGTCCCTGAGGTTGACCGGATCCTTAATATCCAGCAACAGACACCGGTGGAGTAGTGAGCCGCTAATGCCTTACTCCCGTTATAGACTTGGGACATAACAGCAACACGAATAGAGAGCTGGGACTCTGGAGAAAGAGATCCCTGATCAGGCTACAGCTGTCTGTCATACAAGTAAGGGTCTTAGGAACCCGGGACAAGAGGCACTTCAGGGAACCACGGTACTGGAGTACTTCACACTTAAAGGCGCAATAGAGGAGACATTCAGGAAGGTACATGTTGGCGGAGTGTTGGAAGGGAGCTTTCCATCTTGCCTGGAGGTTGGCTGGGGCCCTGACCTGGAGAACACGGCACGGAGGCAGGCACGTGTGTGAACTGCAGACTGTGAGTAAAGCTTTGGAACTGCACAATCTGGTGTCCTCCAGTTATTCCAGCACCGCTATACCTGGGTACCCGCACCTACACCATCTGCGCCTCCCTGTCATTACTACATCTACACTGCCCTGGTACTACAGCTCCACCTGTGGGGAGCTTCACCATCTTTGCTGCGCACACCATCAGTCCCAGAGGATCTGCACGCAGTGTCGGCCTAACATTATACTTGCCAAACACCACAGGTGGCGTCACAAACTATTCACATAAACCATCGCATCAAACCACCATTTTATTGGGCACCCAGGGCCACGGACCGAGTCACTGCTACTGTGACACATCCCCCTGACACCGGCCCGGTACCGAGTACCCCACAGCCCTGGGAGGGCGACCCAATTTTGGCATCAGGAACAGGTTGACGAGACCCGATGCCATTGGGTTCTGTGCGCCTTGGACTTTGAACTTTTGAAAATGTGCAGAAGACCAAATTTAATAGACTGTGACATGAATCTCAAACATGGCCGCTGGTGTGGAGAAGAAAGGCGTGAAGAGATGGGAGGTCCTTGGAAAAGACCGCGAAGAGTCCTGCGCCTTCCCTGCCTGAATTATTATGTGACAGCTACATGGCCCACTCCCCGAAGGGTTCGTCTACTGGCTTGGTATGGAGGCGCTGGAAGAAGACGCCGCCCCAAGAAGGAGGGGCAGAAGAAGCCAGTGGCGGGAAGGAGGCCGGAGCAGGAAGAAGAACGCCAGAGCGCCATGATGGGAAAAGAAGAGAAGTCAGAAGAACGGGGGGAGGAGAAGCCACTCACCCCTAGGCCGCCCCTCCTCAGCAGCGTCCGCCACCGCCTTACAACCAGTACTGCCATTGGATGAGCCCCGTCCGGAGGAGATATATGAGGGCTCTGGAGCAAAACGGAGGGCCGGGACCGCGTCCCCATCTGGACCGGGCCCGGATCCAATTGCGGTCCATCCCGTCCACTACTCCGGGAGTTGCAGCTGCAGCCATCCACCCTCGGGTGCCGGAGCCGGAACGCGGCTGGAAGCACCAGGTGTGATTGCTGCCCCGGGTCTGACCCTAGCTTTGGGAGCGGAGCCGCTGAACAGGGATGGCCCAGTTGATCTCCACCGACGATCCCCGGCTGCAGTGCCCGCAGGTGGGGATGACCAAGTAGTCCCAGGCTGGCAGCCTCAAGCTGCAGCACTGTCCCCTGAGCTCCCCATGGAACTGGAAGAGCCAATATCTCCGCAGATGGTGGATGTCTCCATTGCCCTGTCACTCAGTCCTGCTCCTCCCACTTTGTCACTGTGGGAAACAGAATATCTGCGCTTGGCCAGGAACCAGCAGGGTAATGCAGAACCCGATTTGCTGGTAGCGCAACAGCCAGCCCCAGGCAGTATGTCACCTCTACCCCAAGATGAAGACACCCAGCGTATTTAATCTGGTAACGGTACCAGCCCCAGAATCCCTGGAGGGGATCAACAGTAAAACTTTCCATAAATCTTGTAGCCAGGAGGGTTATTTGCACCAGTTGTGCCTTGTTCTATTTTTGTTTATCATGTTTTGCACTTTTGTTGCCTAGTTGCATTGGCAGCGTTATTTTTGAAATTGAACTACCGTGATCATGAACTTGGAGTGTATCACAAACTTCATTGTAAATAGTTTGCACCCCTTTGGGTGCTCTTTCTTGGTTTTACATAAAGACTCTTTACGAAGATAATGTTTACATATGGACACTTTGCGAAGATTATGTTTTATAAGGACACTTTTCGAAGAATGATGTCTACCTCGAGGGACACTGCAAGAGATCCCGGCTGGGAGCGGTGTCCAGCACTTACAAGAATCTGTGAATGTTTTATATGTGTCGTATTTGATAATGTTGTGTCATATGGAAAATGTCTTTTACAGAATGTTTTGATACTGAGAATTAGGAACAGAAATGCAAGAATTGAATAAAGAACAAAGAATTGAAAGTGACAGGTGACGGACCAGGTATATGTGGTCAGCGTCTTGCGTCTAGAAGAGAGAAAAACTGACAGAAAGTAATAAAGAAATGTGTTACAGAGAGAATAGCACTTTGAGTTGAGAATTGCACTTAGAATTAAAATTTTTGATATTTAGATAGGAAGTCAGCTTATTTGCAACGTTCAAGAACTGTGCCTCCTACATTAGGAAGATTAGATAAGTATTGTTTACAAGAATTTAAAAACTTTTGTATGTTCCAGTACTGTTGATTTTGTTGTCTTGCAGCCCGCGGTCGTGCTGTGTTTAACGGGGGGTATGTGGCTCCCCTGAGGCTTCAGTCGCCACAGAGGTACTGCACCTTCTCCTAAGGTGTGGTACCCCACCATCCAGGTAAGGTGGGAACTCCTAACCACGGTCCACACCTGCACCCCACACACAGGATAGTTCAGCAGGGGCTCACCCATACTTTATGCTGGGAAGGTAGCAGAGCACCTTTCGTGGTCCCTGTCTTTGTAACACGAGATGTGCTGGTAGGCGGGTGGAGTTAGATATAAAAGAAGGGGAAAGTGTAGGATTTCAGGGAGAGGAGTCTGGGAGGTCAGAGAGAAGAGGATGGATGCATGAAGGACGTGCTGCAGCTGGTCCCAGTGACCTGGGCCTGCTGGCACAGGGAAGGCATAGAAAGAGACTGACAAGACTTATCACCTAACCTTCCATAAGAGAGACAGAACAGATCGGAACGAAGGAGAACAGAAGGACGGTGGGAAGTGGGTTAGAGAGATAGACAACCCTTCCAGTCCAGAGCGCAAGGCCGGGGCCCGGTCCCCGAGGTTGACCGGATCCTTAATATCCAGCAACAGACACCGGTGGAGTAGTGAGCCGCTAATGCCTTACTCCCGTTATAGACTTGGGACATAACAGCAACACGAATAGAGAGCTGGGACTCTGGAGAAAGAGATCCCTGATCAGGCTACAGCTGTCTGTCATACAAGTAAGGGTCTTAGGAACCCGGGACAAGAGGCACTTCAGGGAACCACGGTACTGGAGTACTTCACACTTAAAGGCGCAATAGAGGAGATGTTCAGGAAGGTAAATGTTGGCGGAGTGTTGGAAGGGAGCTTTCCATCTTGTCTGCAGGTTGGCTGGGGCCCTGACCTGGAGAACACGGCACGGAGGCAGGCACCTGTGTGAACTGCAGACTGTTAGTAAAGCTTTGGAACTGCACACTCTGGTGTCCTCCAGTTATTCCAGCACCGCTATACCTGGGTACCCGCACCTATACCATCTGCGCCTCCCCGCTATTACAACATCTACACTGCCCTGGGACCACAGCTCGACCTGTGGGGAGCTTCACCATCTTTGCTGCGCACACCATCAGTCCCAGAGGATCTGCACGCAGCGTCGGCCTAACACCATACTTGCTGAACACCACAGGTGGCGTCACGAACTATTCACATAAACCATCACATCAAACCACCATTTTATTGGGCGCCCAGGGCCACGGATCGGGTCACTGCTGCTGTGACACATCCCCCTGACACCGGCCCGGTACCGAGTACCCCATAGCCCTGGGAGGGCGACCCAAAAATGTCCTCTCCTTTGGCACATCCTGTTTCTGAGCTGTGTATCTAACCCTATCCTGTGTGATAATGTCTGCTGAGCTGTGTACCTAATCCTCTCCTGTGAGATACTTTCTGCTGAGCCGTGTATCTAATCCTATTGTGTGTTACTGACTGCTCAGCCGTGTATCTAATCCTATCCTGTGTGATACTGACTGCTGAGCCGTGTATCTAACCCTATCCTGTGTGATATTGACTGCTGAGTCGTGTGCCTACTCCTATCGTGTGTTACTGACTGCTCAGCCGTGTATCTAATCCTATCCTGTGAGATACTGACTGCTGAGCTGTGTATTTAATCCTATCCTGTGTGATACTGACTGCTGAGCTGTGTATCTAATCCTATCTTGCGTGATACTGACTGCTGAGCCATGTGCCTAATCCTCTCCTGTGTGATACTGACTGCTGAGCTGTGTATTTAATCCTATCCTGTGTGATACTGACTGCTGAGCCATGTATCTAATCCTATCCTGTGTGATACTGACTGCTGAGCTGTGTATCTAATCCTATCCTGTGTGATACTGACTGCTGAGCCATGTGCCTAATCTTCTCCTGTGTGATACTGACTGCTGAGCTGTGTATTTAATCCTCTCCTGTGTGATACTGACTGCTGAGCCATGTATCTAATCCTATCCTGTGTGATACTGACTGCTGAGCTGTGTATCTAATCCTATCCTGTGTGATACTGACTGCTGAGCCATGTGCCTAATCTTCTCCTGTGTGATACTGACTGCTGAGCTGTGTATTTAATCCTCTCCTGTGTGATACTGACTGCTGAGCTGTGTATTTAATCCTCTCCTGTGTGATACTGACTGCTGAGCCATGTGCCTAATCTTCTCCTGTGTGATACTGACTGCTGAGCTGTGTATTTAATCCTCTCCTGTGTGATACTGACTGCTGAGCTGTGTATTTAATCCTCTCCTGTGTGATACTGACTGCTGAGCTGTGTATTTAATCCTCTCCTGTGTGATACTGACTATCTGGACCTGTTGAAGTGCATTGTGCACGAAACGGCTGTTGTCCGTCTTTTTACATTCCTCCAGTGCCGATGCCTATGCTTTGTCAATATGAAATAAAGTGAATCATTTCAAGAGAATGGTGAGTGCCATCCTGCTGTCTTTTTCTACTATGATATTTCATGTTTTTTTTTCATATGGATAGAGCACCCGTTCAGCAAGGGTTACAGGTGTCACACTGATAGCGGTTACAAGCAGCTTTGCGGGTATTTTCTTTTCAGGGGCAGTGCCGGATGTTTCTTTTTTTCTTTGACTGACAATTGCTGAGCCATGTGTCTAATCCTCTTCTGTGTGATACTGACTGCTGAGCTGTGTATCTAATCCTATCCTGTGTGATACTGACTGCTTTACAGAAGGACGATAACACCATAGAAATGATAAGAATAATAGGCAAAATTGTTTGGTGAATTGGAAGGCATGGGGTTAAAATTTCACCTCACAACATAGCCTATGATGCTCTCGGAGTCCAGACGTGTGACTGTGCAAAATTTTGTGGCTGTAGCTGCGACGGTGCAGATGCCAATCCCAGACATACACACATACATACAGTCATGGCCAAAAGTATTGACACCCCTGCAATTCTGTCAGATAATATTCAGTTTCTTCCTGAAAATGATTGCAAACACAAATTCTTTGGTATTATTATCTTCATTTAATTTGTCTTAAATGAAAAAACACAAAATAAAATGAAGCAAAAAGCAAAACATTGATCATTTCACACAAAACTCCAAAAATGGGCCGGACAAAAGTATTGGCACCCTCAGCCTAATACTTGGTTGCACAACCTTTAGCCAAAATAACTGCGACCAACCGCTTCCGGTAACCATCAATGAGTTTCTTACAATGCTCTACTGGAATTTTAGACCATTCTTCTTTGGCAAACTACTCCAGGTCCCTGATATTTGAAGGGTGCCTTCTTCAAACTACCATTTTTAGATCTCTCCAAAGGTGTTCTATGGGATTCAGGTCTGGACTCATTGCCGGCCACCTTAGAAGTCTCCAGTGCTTTCTCTCTAACCATTTTCTAGTGCTTTTTGAAGTGTGTTTTGGGTTATTGTCCTGCTGGAAGACCCATGACCTCTGAGGTAGACCCAGCTTTCTCACACTGGGCCCTAAATTATGCTGCAAAATTTGTTGGTAGTCTTCTGACTTCATAATGCCATGCACACGGTCAAGCAGTCCAGTGCCAGAGGCAGCAAAGCAACCCCAAAACATCAGGGAACCTCCGCCATGTTTAACTGTAGGGACCATGTACTTTTCTTTGAATGCCTCTTTTTTCTCCTGTAAACTCTATGTTGATGCTTTTGCCCTAAAAGCTCTACTTTTGTCTCATCTGACCAAAGAACATTCTTCCTAAATGTTTTAGGCTTTTTCAGGTAAGTTTTGGCAAGCTCCAGCCTGGCTTTTTTATGTCTCGGGGTAAGAAGTGGAGTCTTCCTGGGTCTCCTACCATACAGTCCCTTTTCATTAAGATGCCGACGGATAGTACGGGTTGACACCGTTGTACCCTCGGACTGCAGGGCAGCTTGAACTTGTTTGGATGTTAGTGGAGGTTCTTTATCCAACATCCGCACAATCTTGCGTTGAAATCTCTTGTCAATTTTTCTTTTCCGGGCACATCTAGGGAGGTTAGCCACAGTGCCATGGGCTTTAAACTTCTTGATGACACTGCGCACGGTAGACACAGGAACATTCAGGTCTTTGGAGATGGACTTGTAGCCTTGAGATTGCTCATGCTTCCTCACAATTTGGTTTCTGAAGTCCTCAGACAGTTCTTTGGTCTTCTTTCTTTTCTCCATGCTCAATGTGGTACACACAAGGACACAAGACAGAGGTTGAGTCAACTTTAATCCATGTCAACTGGCTGCAAGTGTGATTTAGTTATTGCCAACACCTGTTAGGTGCCACAGGTAAGTTACAGGTGCTGTTATTTACACAAATTAGAGAAGCATCACATGATTTTTTGAACAGTGCCAATACTTTTGTCCACCCTCTTTGTTATGTTTGGTGTGGAATTATATCCAATTTGGCTTTAGGACAATTATTTTTGTGTTTTTTCATTTAAGACAAATTAAATGAAGATAATAATACCAAAGAATTTGTGTTTGCAATCATTTTCAGGAAGAAACTGAGTATTATCTGACAGAACTGCAGGGGTGTCAATACTTTTGGCCATGACTGTACATACAAACATACACACACACACACACACATTGAGCTTTATATATTAGATATGTCTTTATATTTCATACATAGATAGACAGAAGGATAGCCGGTAATTCATTTGTCAGCTTCTGTAAAATCACTACAGGAGCCGCCAGGATACAAGACATGGATTACATACAGAAAATAGATGCAGAATAGGTGGATATATAGATGTGTGTGACAAATGCAATTAGTACAGTGTGTCTGCAAATTACTGTACTTGTATTTAATTAATAAAAGATGAATTTATGGGAAAAAACGGCGTGGGCTCCCGTGCAACTTTCCAAGCCAGAGAGGGAAAGCCAGTGACTGGGGCAGATGTTTATAGCCTGGGAAGGGACTAATACCCATGGATCTTCCTTGGCTATTAATATCAGCTCACAGCTGTATATATAGCCTTTACTGGCTATTAAAATGGGGGACCCCCCAAAAAAATGATTTGGGGTCCCCCTATAATTAATAACCAGAAAAGGCTATGCAGACGGCTGCGGGCGGATATTCATAGCCTGGGAAGGGGCTATGGTTATTGGCCATTCCCTGGCTACAAACACCAGCTCTCAGCCACCCAAAAAGGCGCATCTCTAAGATGCGCCAATTCTGGCACTTAGCCTCTCTCTTCCCACTGCCCTGTAACGGTGGCATATTGGGTAATATTTGTTGGGTTGATGTGACCTTTGTATTGCAAGGTGACAACAAGCCCTCGGCTTAGTA
This sequence comes from Dendrobates tinctorius, assembly GCF_039654945.1. Lineage (NCBI taxonomy): Eukaryota > Metazoa > Chordata > Amphibia > Anura > Dendrobatidae > Dendrobates > Dendrobates tinctorius. The sequence continues at coordinate 34,216 of NW_027362029.1, forward strand.
ATGGAGAGGTGTCAATAAGACACCTATCCATTACTAATCCTATAGTTGTTACAGGTTAAATAAAGACACAGCCGTAATACAGTCTTATATTGAAATAAAACACAACACAGTTTCCAATCTTTATTATACGTCTAATTCCTGCGATGCCCTCGTTCTCCAGTAATAAAAAAAAATAACAAACCAACAATATACCATGCCTGTCCGTCGTGTCCCAAGCCGAAATCCATATCTGGGCTATATACAGTTTACAACCAGGACGATGCCAAGATGCGACCGCCGCGGCTGTAAACCACTGATGAATGAATGTGGCCAGCGCTGCTTCAGAGACTAGCGTTGACGTCACTGATGCTGCACTCCCTCACAACCTGAGCGTGGGAAAATGAACTGGCATATTCCCGCGCTCCAGGGTTCAGCGCAGGTAAGGCTGTGAGGGAGCGCAGCATCAGTGACGTCAGTGCTAGACTCTGAAGCAGCGCCGGCAGCATCTATATATATATATATGTGTGTAACTGACATATATATATATACACCTATTCTATGTGTATATATCTATTCTATCTATTCTATTCTAAGCTGTCAGTGTAATTTTACTGTACACCACACAAGAATTGCCAGCTTTTCAAAGGACACCGGTGCGTATTTCTTGCAAGCTACACTGATGGTCCGTGTGGTGTGCGATTTTTTTTCTCGCATCCATAGACTTGCATTGGCGAGTGTCGGTGACAATAGCAGCATACTGCGATTTGACTCGCACATATAATACGGCCGAGAAAACAAATGGTGATGGGAGCTGCCCCATAGATTAACAGCGGTCCGAGTGCTATGCGATGTTTGTGACTCCAGCCTTACTTGAACTCCCATACATTTTTATGAAAATGGCACTAACAACATAGCACAGCAGGGCTCAGATGTTCTTGTACCCCTTCCTCTTGGGACCTAGAAGCAGGAATTCCTCTCTCAGGAATGAAAGTTCAAGATAGGAATACCCCTTTAGGGACCAGACTTTATGATAAACAAGGAGGGGCGCAGTAGGTTCCTCAGTGTTAACTTTGATCTGCCATAACATTGGCTAATATTGAACAGCTCCTCTCTGTGCCACCAAACCAGTTCTCGTCTGTCATTGTGTGGATTTCACTTGCCTACTTAGGGTCCATGATATGTTGCAGTAAAATGTTAGCAGCAGTCATTAAAGTTCTGTAAGTTGTGCTGAGATGCGACCTCCATGGCTCAGACTTGTTCTTCCAGCACTTTCCACAATTGTATTATCTGGAAAAGGCCATATTTCCATGTTCAGTATTTGGTCATTGTTTTATTTCAGTATTTGTAAGCCAAAATAATGAGTGGTGATAAATCCAGAAGTGGTGAGGTGTTTCTATTATACTTTTCCTCTGACTGTTCCACTCCTGGTTTTGGCTTACAAACACTGAAATAAAATACTGACCAAATACTTAAGGTGGGAATGTGGCCAAATTTGGAGGATTAGTCAACACTTTATTTGTTGTTTCCCATGTTCCTCTCTTATTCTGACCAATGCTTGTGTGGCACCCCAGGAGTCCAGTTGCCACAGTGGCATTGCCTCCCTTACAGGGGAGTGATGACATGCCTGGAAGCAAGTAGAGGTTCCCTGACCAGATAACACTTACATCCAACACTTTTCCTGACTCCAGACCAGAAGGGGGAGCTCTAAGCCCGGTTTCAGGGGGCTTCTCTATTAGTTCTGGCCTGGAGGGAGACAGAGTCTGAGTGAAGAGAGAAGAGAGGAGAAGTGAAAGAGAACCTGGGGAGTGGAGCTGTGACCAAGCTCACCCCAGAGTACAGCGCTAGAAGCCGTATGCCGGAGTCCGTAGCTGATGGGTACAACAGTCCCAGCAGCTAAATCGAGAGGGCAGGGGATTGCTGGTCTCCTGGCCCAGCAAACACCTGAAGGCACAGCAGCAGACAAGAGCCCAGAGCCACCATAAAGGAGCGACACTTGCAATAGGCTCAAGCTGCCTGCCATACGGGCAAGCAGCTTGAGCCTATTGGAACAATAAGGAACAGAGGACTGAGCATAGCTTTAGGCAGCAAGGATCTCAGAGGACAGCGCAGTAAGAAGGCCTCAAAACCCATCTGGCTTAGTGTATCCTAAGTTGCTTCCAGGCTCCCCGGACATCCATTGTCACCTGTAACTAGTGCCCCGGTATACACTTCAAACCGTGAGTAAAAGTGTGGAAACTTCACCCTGCTGTGTCCTCGGAGTTATTTACTGTGCCATCCACCCTGCACTACATCCATCATCACCTTCTTTAATAATATAATTGCCCTGGGACTAAGCTCTACCTACGGAGAGCTGTATCAACTCTGCTGCATCACCATCAGCCCTAGCGGTCCCTTTAAGCAGCGTCGGCCATTCTTGGTCGAGTACCACAGATGGCGTCACAAATCAACGCTTATAAACTTTATTTCCCTTTTAATCATCATTTTTCATTGGATGCCATGGGCCACATCCCATTAAGAACCGGCCCAGTACCGAGTATCTCCATGGGCCTGGTGGGCGCTCCACTATATCTATACTAAGTGTGTTGTGCTCTTTTCTACCTGTACTATATGTAATGTACTGCACTCTACCTGTATACCTGTATTACCTGCACTGTAATTCTCTTTTTCTGTATGTGCTGTATTGCCTTCTACCTGTACTAAATGGGCAGTATTACTCTTTACCTTTATTACATCTGTTGCACTGTTATATAGTACAGAATCCTGGAGACGATTATGTACTTTTTTATGCTAGCTCAGATTTTGCACAGAGGCTGCTATTCCTAATGTATTTTTTTATACATTTTCTTAATTATGCAGGTAAACTTAGCACAATTATGGCCGCAGGGCCGTATTTTCCATTATGCACTTCTGGGCCTGTGCCTGGGGCGGGACTATGTGGAGGGGAGGCACCTCAGCAATGTTTTTTTTTCCTCTGGTCGGTCCCTCCCTCCTCCCTCCCTCGATGACATCAAACTCACCTCCTGGCTCCTCCAGCGGTGCCCACAGCTCCAATGATATCTGGCGCCTCTATGCTTCCTGACTGTGTGTGCGGTCGCGTGGTACCGCTCATTACAGTAATGAATATGGACGCCATGCCACTCTCATAGGCGTGGCATCCATATTCATGAGCTTAATGTGCAGTACCACGTGACTGCAAACAGTCAGGAAGCATAGCGGCGCGCCAGCGCCGCTGGAGGTAACAAGATGCACGTCATGTGCAGGGACCACACGACTCGGAGGACTCAGGTGAGCCCGCGGGGGGAAGAGGGGGAGGATGAGCTCAGAGAGCCATGCATACGGAGGGGAGAGGATGATCCCGGAGCCATACATATAGGGGGGGACAAGATGAGCCCGGAGCCATGCATACAGGGGGGAGAGGATGAGCCCAGAGCCATGCATTCGGGGGGGAGGATGAGCCTGGAGCCATGTGTACAGGGGGGGAGAGGATGAGCCCGGAGCCAATGGTAGAGGGGGGAGAGGATGAGACCGGAGCCATGCGTACAGGGGGGAGAGGATGAGCCCAGAGCCATGCGTACAGGGGGGGGAGAGGATGAGCCCGGAGCCAATGGTACGGGGGGGAGAGGATGAGACCGGAGCCATGCATACAGGGGGGAGAGGATGAGCCCGGAGCCATGCGTACGGGGGGGAGAGGATGAGCCTGGAGCCATGCGTACAGGGGGGGAGAGGATGAGCCCGGAGCCATGCATCCAGGGGAGGAGAGGATGAGCCCGGAGCCATGCATACAGGGGGGGGATGAGCCCAGAGCCATGCATCCAGGGGAGGAGAGGATGAGCCCGGAGCCATGCATACAGGGGGGGGATGAGCCCGGAGTCATGCATACAGGGGGGAGAGGATGAGCCCGGAGCCAAGCATACAGGGGGGAGAGGATGAGCCTGGAGCCATGCATACAGGAGGGAGAGGATGAGCCCGGAGCCATGCATACAGGGGGGGAGAGGATGAGTCCAGAGCCATGCATACGGGGGGGAGGATGAGAATGAGCCCAGCCATGCATACAGGGGGGAGGATGAGAATGAGCCCAGCCATGCATATGGGGGGAGGATGAGAATGAGCCCAGCCATGCATACGGGGGGGAGGAAGAGAATGAGCCCAGCCATGCATACAGGGGGGGAGGATGAGAATGAGCCCAGCCATGCATACAGGGGGGGGATGATCCCGGAGATATGCATATGGGGGGGAGAGGATGAGCCCAGCCATGCATACAGGGGGAGGATGAGAATGAGCCCAGTCATGCATACAGGGGGGGAGGATGAGAATGATCCCAGCCATGCATACAGGGGGGGACCGGAGTGTGCGGCTGCATGAATTTCTACGTAGCTGACTGCTCTGGTCCCAAGTGCGTGTATTGAAGTGCGAGACTCGTGCAAGTTTGTCGCAAATGTGACCCCGGCCAAACGCAGATTTTATGTGTGTGTTTTATTATTTAACTCTCTATGTACGATTTTATTATAAATATTACTAAACATCGGTCTTGGTATTATCTTGGTATTAGATATATGCAGTGCCTTGCGAAAGTATTCGGCCCCCTGGAGCTTTTCAACCTTTTCCCACATATCATGCTTCAAACATAAAAAGACCAAATGTAAATTTTTGGTGAAGAATCAACAAGTGGGACACAATTGTGAAGTTGAACGAAATTTATTGGTTATTTTAAATTTTTGAGGAAATTCAAAAATTGAAAAGTAGGGCGTGCAATATTATTCGGTCCCTTTAACTTAATACTTTGCTGCGCCACCTTTTGCTGCGATTACAGCTGCAGTCGCTTGGGGTATGTCTCTATCAGTTTTGTACATCGAGAAACTGAAATTCTTGCCCATTCTTCCTTGGCAAACAGCTCGAGCTCAGTGAGGTTTGATGGAGATTGTTTGTGAACAGCAGTTTTCAGCTCTATCCACAGATTCTTGATTGAATTCAGGTCTGGACTTTGACTTGGCCATTCTAACACCTGGATACGCTTATTTGTGAACCATTCCATTGTAGATTTTGCTTTATGTTTGGGATCGTTGTCTTGTTGGAAGACAAATCTCTGTCCCAGTCTCAGGTCTTTTGCAGACTCCAACAGGTTTCTTTCAAGAATGGTCCTGTATTTGGCTCCATCCATCTTCCCATCAATTTTAACCATCTTCCCTGTCCCTGCTGAAGAAAAGCTGGTCCAAACCATGATGCTGCCACCGCCATGTTTGACAGTGGGGATGCTGTGCTGTGTTGCCTTTATGCCAAACATATCGTTTGGCATTGTTGCCAAAAAGTTTGATTTTGGTTTCATTTGACCAGAGCACCTTCTTCCACATGTTTGGTGTGTCTCCTAGGTGGCTTGTTGCAAACTTTAAAACTACATTTTTATGGATATCTTTGAGAAATGGCTTTCTTCTTGCCACTCTTCCATAAAGGCCAGATTTGTGCAGTGTACGACTGATTGTTGTTCTACGGACAGACTGTCCCACCTCAGCTGTAGATCTCTGCAGTTCATCCAGAGTGATCACGGGCCTCTTGGCTGCATCTCTTATCAGTCTTCTCCTTGTTTGAGATGAAAGTTTAGAGGGACGGCAGGGTCTTGGTAGATTTGCAGTGGTATGATACTCCTTCCATTTCAATATGATCGCTTGCACAGTGCTCCTTGGGATGTTTAAAGTTTTGGAGTTATTTTGTATACAAATCCGGCATTAAACTTCTCCACAACAGTATCACGGACCTGCCTGTTGTGTTCCTTGGTCTTCAGGTCTTCATGATGCTCTGTGTGCTTCATACAGAACCCTGAAACTATTACAGAGCAAGTGCATTTATACGGAGACTTACACACAGGTGGATTATATTTATCATCATTAGTCATTTAGGACAACATTGGATCATTCAGAGATCCACAATGAACTTCTGGAGTGAGTTTGCTGCACTGAAAGTAAAGTAGCCGAATAATATTGCACACCCCACTTTTCAGTTTTTGACTTTCCACAAAAATTTAAAATAACCAATAAATTTCGTCCAACTTCACAATTGTGTCTCACTTGTTGATTCTTCACCAAAAATTTACATTTGGTATCTTTATGTTTGAAGCATGATATGTGGGAAAAGGTTGAAAAGTTCCAGGGGGCCAAATACTTTTGTAACGCACTGTATAGATAGATCTATCATCTATCTATTATCTATCTGTGTGTGTAAACATTATTCTTCAATGGAGTATGTAAATAAAGAGGTTGAACCAGAAATGGCATCACAATTCTTTTTTTTTTTTTTTGGTAAATAATAGATTGTTATTTAGCGTACAAATATGCATACATATCCGCATGAAAAAACGCTTGAAAATCTGCAAGATAAACAGACATGCTGCGTCTAGAAAGAAGCGCCACATGTGCGTATACGCGGCTCTGCCACCTGCATGCTTGAACACATAGTGGAAATGGAATTTCATAAAATCCCCTCCACTATGCTGTAACATCTGGACGTATTGTACATATGAATAAGGCCTTAGTCAGAGAATGGGAGGTAATGGAAGAATAAAATCCATATAGTAATCCTACAATGTCTGCTGGACATGGGATAGGGAGAGTTTATAGTCCAGTTAGTACACAGACACCATACTTCTTGCTATTAACCAGTTAATGCTCTCTTGTCCACCACACTGCAGTGTCAAAAGAGGAAGACAGCGAGACAGGCAGCAACATCGCATCAGAGAGCTCGTGACCTCGAAACAGAAGAACCTCAGATCCTGGTATTGTGACATAATATTAAGAATAATATTTATTCATTGATATTGCGCTATTAAGGCCAGGTTCAGATTGTGTTTTGCAGCCTGTTCAGCGCATAGCTAATAGTTAACGGTATAGCATAACGCGATCCTTCAAACTTTTTATATGTGCATGTAGTTCTTTCCAAGACAAACTCCATAAATACCTTTATATGGTCAGTCCCTTTCTCCCATATTCAGAAATCAGCATTTCATATATAAATAATGCCTAACGACTATGGTGGATCATATCCCTCTGTCACTCCAGCTCTATTTCCCACAGAGTGCCACCTCCTTCACTGACAGCCTCTATGATGTGTTTCCTTCTGGAAAAAAAGAGCTGTAAGTCGATCAGGAAGAGGTGGCACTTAGCGGGTATAGAGCTGGAGCAACAGATCTACTCCCTCATTTGAATATGTATGCAAACCGATTTCAGATGAATGGACTGAACATGTAAAAATATTGCTGGAATTGTCTTTGAAAGAGCTAGATGGGCATACACATAGATTCGGACCCCTTACACATTCCCTATGGGACTTGCGAACATGTGCAGCACTTGCGGTTTTGCACTTATGGTGAGACAAATAAAACACAGCTAGCAGCGTTTTTTCCGTTGCTGCAAGTACCGCATTTGCGGGATCGCGGCAAAACCGCAAGTGCCGCACATGTCCGCAAGTCCCATAGGGAATGTGTTAGCAGCGGATTAATCAGCGTAACATCCAGAGTCAGCAACACAGAATGTAGATTTATTCATATCCAGGTTGAACAGCTTACAGCATGAAATGTGATCAGTCTGGTATCTGCTGTGGCTTGCAACATGGGAGCATTACAACAACAAGAAGGGAAGAGAAGGATGGGGCACCCTGTCTGTTCCTTTTTTTTTTTTGTCACTGAACTTTGTTAACAATCTCACAATATGCACAATATATCAAACAGTACAGTAGTAGTTGTTGCAATACATACAGATCAATATGCATTATTCCAACACCCCCACTCAACAACTACTTATCCTCTTAGTCCCAGTGTGGTTCTCAATTCTTGGAACCTGGTTCGTGGCAATGGCTTTGTCATAATGTCAGCTGCCATCTTATCAGTTTCACAATAGACGAACTGAAATATGCCACGATCTATCAAATCACATAAATGATGATGTCTGACGTCAATGTGCTTGGTTCTAGCACTGATCTTTTCACTGCATGCAAGTTTAATGCATCCTTGGTTGTCCTCATAAATCACCGTCGGCTGAGTTGACGGTGTGCCAATATCATCCATCAATTGTCTTAGCCAAATGACCTCCTGGCTTGCATAGGCTGCGGACACATACTCCGCTTCTGTAGATGACAAGGCAACAGACACTTGTTTCCTACTAGACCAGGAGATTAAACTTTCTCCAACTTTAAACAAGTATCCGCTTGTGGATTTACGATCATGCGAATCACCAGCCCAATCTGCATCTACATAGCCGGTGAGTTCTAGATCTCCAGTTGCAGACAGATTTAAATTTACATCTTGTGTTTCTTTTAAATATCGGAGAAGTCTCTTAACAGCATTCCAGTCTCTTTGGCGTGGTTTTTCCACATATCTGCAAAGGATTCCAACTGTTGTTGTGATATCCGGTCGAGTCATAGTTGATATGTATAGAAGTGCCCCCACTGCCTGACGAAATTTCTCATTGTTTGGCAACAGGTCATCTTCTCCTTCCAGCTTCAGGTAGGATGGTTCCATTGGGGTTGATATACCTTTGGCTTCTGACATTCCAAACTGATTCAGAATCAAATTAATTTTTGCACTTTGGTTTAGAAGAAAACTTCCATCTTCCTCTCTCTGGATTTGGATTCCTAGATAATATGTCACATTTGCAAGGTCTTTCGTTTCAAAATGCTGGTTCAGAATTTCAGCCATTTTTCCAATTTCTGCGTCTTCCTGATGAACTACAATCACATCGTCCACATATAAGAGAATATACATCCACTTTCCATCTGTATATTTTGTGTATAAGCATGGATCCGCTTGACCTCTTTTAAAACCTTCTTCCAACAAGACCTTATTCATCTTGGTATTCCATGCTCTTGCTGATTGCTTAAGACCATAAAGGGATTTTTGTAGTTTGCAAACAAGGTTCTCTTCACCCCCTTTTACATAACCTTCAGGTTGAGTCATGTATAAGTCCTCCTCAATGTCACCATTTAAAAAGGCAGTTTTTATATCCAAATGTCTGACATTCATCTTTTGTACAGCAGCTACAGCTAACAAAGCTCTGAACATGGTCTATTTAGCGACCGGAGCAAACGTAGCATCGTAATCTTCGCCATACTTTTGAGAATATCCTTTTGCCACCAACCTTGCTTTAAATCTGTGGACTTTACCTTCAGAGTCATATTTGGTTTTGAAGACCCACTTGCACTTGATTGCCTTTTTGCCCTGTGGCAGCTTGGTGAGTTTCCAAGTTTGAAGTTGATAAAGCGATTTGATTTCCTCATTAGCCGCATTGATCCACTTTGTTCTTTCATGGACAGGTAGATCTTGCATTTCATCCCATGACTGCGGCTCTGATTCAGGTAGTGTCTTGACTATGTAGGATAGACGTTTAGTTGGTACGCCTCTGTTTGATCTTGACGATCTCCTGATTTCAGATTCACCTGATTTTTCTGTTGTTCCTTCAGTGGTTGAAGAATCCAGCCAGACCTCTACATCCTCCTTGTTATTGTCTTGTAATTGTGACTTCAGCTGGACTACTGGCGTGATGTCACAAAACTTGGGGGACACAAAGTTCTCATCAATCACTACATCTCTACTTATTGTGACCTTGTTTGTTTCTGGGTGTAGAATCCTATAACCTTTCTGGGTTTCACTGTAGCCTACCAGGATCCCTTCCTTAGCGTGAGATTCCCACTTAGTTCGCCTTTCTTTGGGAACATGTACAAGCGCTTTACTTCCGAATATTCTTATATGATGTAGTTTTGGCTTTCTGCTGTTTCATTGCTCAAACGGAGTTTTCTCTGTAGCTTTACCTGGTAGTCTGTTCTGAAGATAGCAAGCTGTCATGAATGCTTCACCCCAATTGCTGTGGGCAGATTTGCATCAAACAACATACTTCTTTCACTTTCACAGTGTTCGGTTCCTTCTTTCTGTGACACCATTTTGCTCAGGATTGTACGGTACAGTGGTCTGAAATAGGATTCCATTTTTCTTTAAAATGCTCTGTGTCTCATTACTTGTGTATTCAGTCCCATTATCTGCACGTAGAATCTTTGGCATTCTCCCAAATTTATTATATACCTCAGCTTGATATACTTCAAGTTTCTCTGGAACTTCTTTCTTGCTGTGAAGCAGATGGACAACTGTATATCTTGAATGATCATCAATAAATGTGAGAAAATATCTCTTCTTCCCAGGAGTCTGAGTGCTCATTGGGCCACCGACATCTGTATGTATTAAATCTAGTGTCTGTTCTGTTCTTGTAGTACTTCTCTTAGGAAAAGCTTTTCTAGACATTTTCCCTTTGATGCAGCTAGTACATTTCATTATCTGGTTACATAGATCAATTGTAATGTCCTCAGCTAGTTGCTTTTGAACTAACTTCCTTATTGCTTCTGGGTCTCTGTGTGCTAGGCGCCCATGCCATACATGAATGCAGTTATTGTGCCTTTCTTCCTGAGCAGTGTACACACACTCTTTGCATTTAAGCTGGTAAAGTTCATTTGTGATTTTTCCTTCTGCTAGTGTGTGGCCCTCTTTTGAGATGATGCAGTTATCATGCTTAAATGTAACTTCATTTCCTTGTTTTGTGAGTTTCTTCACAGATAGTAAATTACTCTCAAGACTAGGCACATAGAGCACATCTTTTACTGGGATCTTCTTGCTTTGTGTTGGTGAGATTTGACAATCAATATAACCATCTCCTATACCTTGTGAAGTCATGTACTGACCATTAGCCATAATCACTTTCTCTGACTTACTTTGGTTAAGCTTAGAAAAGAAGTCCCTGTTATTAGTCATGTGACTAGTTGCTCCAGAGTCTATACACCATGCATGCTTTGATGTATTTACACTGACAATAAATGCAGTATCAGTATTCACAGAATCATTTTCTGCAGACACAGCACTTTTAACCCTTTGAAGACTGCTTTGCTTTTTCAGCTGATTCATTCTAGCTTTCCAGACTCTGCAGTCGGCTTTCAAATGTCATGATTTCTTGCAAACAAAACATTCACGTGTTTCTTTTAGGTGCTTTCTGTTACAGTATCATTTAGATTTTTGTCTGTAAAGCAGATTCTGCATCGCATGTCCTGCTGTTTACACCTTCCGCTTTCCGCTTATATTCATCTATGAGCTTCCCTCTGACATACTCCAATGTAAGCTCATCATCTGGGTGCGCATCTAGTGCGGTTACAAGTGTGTCATAGTTTTCTGGAAGACCACTAAGCAGTAATGCGGCTACATGAAAGATCTTCCCCAATGCCTCTCAGGCGTTCTACAATCTCTAGAATGCTTGTTAAGTAGTCCTGCATATCCTGGCCATTGTGTAGTTTAGACTGGTACAATTTTCTCATGAGATAAAGTTTATTGCCTAAATTTATCCTCTCATGCACCTTTTGCAGCTGCTCCCACATTTCTCTTGCAGTTTCACTTTTACACACATGCACAATCTGATCATCATCTATACTGTGTGATATGGTACTTTGTGCTTTCTGATCCATCTCTATCCACTCCTGTGATACTGGGTCAGGTTTAGGCTCCTGTGTGTGTTTCCACGTACCTTCTCTTATCAGCAGCATTTTCCCTTTGAATTTTCAGGATTGATAATTCTGGTTAGTGAGACTTGGGACTGTAAACTTCATGGAGTTGCTGCTGCTGGTGGCCATCTTTGCTGTCTTCCTTTCTTTACTTTTCTCTGTGCTCTGGGGATCTGGGACTCTAGGACTCTGGGCCCATAACCTGTTAGCAGCGGATTAATCAGCGTAACATCCAGAGTCAGCAACACAGAATGTAGATTTATTCATATCCAGGTTGAACAGCTTACAGCATGAAATGTGATCAGTCTGGTATCTGCTGTGGCTTGCAACATGGGAGCATTACAACAACAAGAAGGGAAGAGAAGGAGGGGGCATCCTGTCTATTCCTTTTTTTTATTTTTTTGTCACTGAACTTTGTTAACAATCTCACAATATGTACAATATATAAAACAGTACAGTAGTAGTTGTTGCAATAAATACAGATCAATATGCATTATTCCAACAGAATGATTGAGGCCGAATGCAGTGTTGCCATAAGTGATCCGTTACGTGACAGATGTGGAAAAACTGACGGATCTGCCGCGAATGGCGAAAATCGCTGATATAAAAGTAGCCTAAGTCACTGCCGACAGTGTCTGCATTAGTCATACTCGTCAATGGGGGGGCAGCACGAAAAGTGCCTAGGGCAGCATAAACTCTAAATACGGCCCTGTATGGCTGTTTACTCCATTCTATGGCAGCACGTTATGTCCAATGTTCTGCTTTATCAGTTTGCTGCAATGAGTGACCTAAATGTGCAATCACTCTGTAATAACCTGCAGGACCGAGGGATGCAGTCACACACGGGTAGGCAGAGCAAGGGTTGAACAGGTTTATTTACAGGGGGATGTGCTCCACGCAGGGAGTGAGGGATTGTAGGGTGACGGCGAGGAATTGAGCAGAACTGGAAGGTTGGCAGGGTAGGTGAGTGATGAACGAGAGTTCAGTAATAAAGAGGTTAAACTTATCGGACTGTAGTCTTCTGTTGTGAGGCAGTACAGCGTTCCAACGGTGGCACTGGCAACAGCGGCGCGGGTCATCTCGATGCAGTCTCTGACAGGTGGGGTTCCAACGGTGGAACCGACAACAGTGGCACATGCAGACTCTCAAGTCTCTGTCCACGATGAAGAAACGGCATTCGGGGACATCAACAGGATGCTGGATGGTGAGAGGGTTTCCTGCTCTCACCACTCTTAGTCACAAGTCCACACTCAGAACGTGTCACCGCAGGGACAGCGCCGCACTCATCGGTAAGTCCAGCTACTACTCTCAGGGGCTCAGATCTGTCACTACGAACGCCGGGCCTGCACGCACTAGCGACTGTCTCAGACTTGTCAAGGGAGTCTCCTCCATTTACATAGGCTGGCGGGTCCACGTTTACACAGAGGGCGCTCGCCACGTAATGTCGTTCTGTCTCAGTCCTCAGCAGAAGGGCTCTTTTGAGTATGTCGCCACTCGGGCAGAGCGGGTGCGGTACTCACTGTCTCCTAGTGTACGGCACCTGGCTTAGCTCCGCACAGCTGGCACAGCTCCGAACACTCTGCTCTGGTGGCACAGCCCCGCACACTCCGCTCTGCTGGCAAAGCTCCGCACACTCCGCTCTGCTGGAGTGGCAAATTCCCCCATAATTATATTCTTCCTTATAAATGCCTCCCTCTTTCCATTTTATAAACATTTCTTTCTTCCTTTTTAGCATGTGCTTAAGTTCTGTGTTCATCCATCCTGGTTTCCTTAAATGCTTCCTATTCTTCCCTCTTTTCGGAATTGTTAACAATTGTGCTTTGAGAATTTCATTTTTCAAGATTTCCCATGCTTCCTGGACATTTTTGCCCTTAAGAATATCCAGCCATTGGATCCCTCCAATTCTCTATCTGAATCCCTTAAAATCTGCCATTCTGAAATCTAACCTTGACATCTGAGTCTTCACAGGTCTTCCTCCTCTAGTTATCCACAATTCTAAAATACCATGGTCACTACCTCCTAGGGTCCCAGCCACTCTTACCTCCTCAACCATTTCCTCCCTCATACAGTGTCAAACATGTTGTGCGCCTTCTCATTAGCGCTAAATATGCCATACTCCCTCAGGCTCCCTTCACATGTTTGTGTTTGCAGTACATGTGGAATCTGTTTCTTTCACGGACGCCACATGTATCTATTACAATCTATGGTACTGCACAAATGTACATGTTTGCTCGAACCGTATGTCTATGTAAACCACACAGAGACATGTCCATTTTTTTGCGAGCAGCACAAATGACAATACAAGTATATGGGTCTGTGTAAAACGTGTACAGCACACGGATAACATCCATGCCTCATCTATGTGCTGCACGTGTTTAACATTGCAAAGTATAGGAGAAGCTTTGGAATTGATTTTTCTTATGCCATCCTGAAAAAAATGGGCGGCACTCGGAGAGCACATGGATGACACACTGATGGCACACAGATGGCATACTTATGGCACACAGATGCCAAACGGATGGCACACTGATGACACACTGATGGCACATAGAAGTCATACTAATGGCACACTAATGACAAACGGATGACACACTCATGACACACGGATGGAATACTGATGACACACGGATGGCACATCGATGACACACCGATGGCACACAGATGGCATACTGATGCTACACGGATGGCACATTGATGGCACACAGATAGCATACTGATGACACATTGATGGCACACAGATTCCACATGGATGGCACACCGATGGCATACTGATGGCACACAGATGCCACACGGATGGCACACAGATGGCACACTGATGACACACGGATCGCACACTGATGACACATGGATCGCACACTGATGACACACAGATGCCACACTGATGACATACGGATGGCACATTGATGGCACACAGTGCTCCCTGAGTACATCGACCGAAGTGTTAATTCTGGTTTGTATACCAGAATGTGTCCGGCCCATAGATCTTAACAGCACATTTACAAATATATAAAATATGTGGATTTCTCTGGATTAACACATTGGATCACAGGTATAATTTTATTCAACTTTTTATGACCTAGATGCCCATATAGATGACCAAGGAGGGTTGATTCTACTGACAGATTCCCTTTAAGTAAGTTATTCATCAAACACATTGTGCCTTTATAAGGTATTCAGGAAAATACAGTTTCTGACTCAGTTCATTTCCAAATTTTGGAGGGCATTCTGTAACAAGATCAATATTGAAGGGCCTTTTTCTACTATGTATCACTCAGAGAGCAATAGTCAGACAGAGCGTATAATGGAGTCACACCAGCGTATAGCATCCAATGCAATATATTAAAGGGAATCCGTCACCTCAATTTGGCACGGTATGTAAATGAGTTGTGTCCGGTCCGATGGGCGGTGTTTTTGGCTCCTTCCCTCCAACCCTCCTTGGCCGCTGTAGGCAATCATTCAGGTAATTTCTGTAGTTGTCGTCCAGATTACGTGAGTGTGCATTGAAATCTCTAATCGCGTGTGCGTAGTATGCTTTGCCCAACTGCGGGCAAAGCCAAAAAGCATTAGTGCGCATGTGCCAGTGAACTATGTCCCGGAACACAGAAAAGGCAGCAAAATACTTCCGTGACATAGGTCACCGGCGCATGCGCACTAATGCTTTAACGCAGTAGTGCGCCTGATTATAAAATACCTGAGTGCTGATTTAGTTTTGAAGCCTAGCTGCTTCAGGGCCTTTTTTCATATCAGCTTGTTGGCTTATGTCTTTGATAGGGTTTTGGCAGATTGCAGACAGCAGCCTTCCTGTCCTTTCCTATCTAGGTAGTTTGGGCCCCTCTTTGCTCAGTCTATCTTTCTGTCTGTGTTAGTGTTTTCATCTTGCTTCACCGTCATTATATGTTGGGGGCTGCCTATTGCTTTGGGGTCTGCTCTGGGGCAGTTTAGATTTCCCCTTTCTTTCTTTAGGCCTATTTAGTTCTCCGGCTGTGATTGAGGGGTATAGGGCTTCGTAGGAACCCCCCACGGCTACTGCTAGTTGTGTTGATAGGTTCAGGGGTCTGCAATCTGATAGTTGCCAACTTCTCTGGTTTTCGGGACTTAGCTTGTATTTCTGTTTTTGCCTCCTACGGTGACTCATTCATAACACACTGCCCTGGGACTACAGCCCTGCCTGTGGAGGGCTATAACATCCTTGCTGCACCACACCATCTGTCCCAGAGGATCTGTCTGCAGCGTCGGCTTCACATCTTCCTTGCCGAACACCACAGGTGGCGTCACAAATCACTTATAAACTTTCATCACCATAAGCACACTGAAACATTCCCCTTTTACAATGGGCGCCCAGGGCCATGGCCGGGTCCCAGCTGCCGTGACATCTCCCATTGAAGCTCATAGGGCCCGGTACCAAGTACCCCGCCAGCCCTGGGAGGGAGACCCAAAATCAAATTACTGTGTGTGTCTGGAGGGGCAAGTGCTGTGAAGTGAGCATCATACTATGTGGGGGAGCCTGGGATTTAAAAATATATTTTCTTAGAAAATTGCTGACATGTTAAATACTTATTTCACCCACTGTTTGTCATAATAATACCTCCTCACCTCGTCCCCAATGTGTCGGAGTCACGCAAGGTTCAGTCCTAGGGCCCCTGTTCCTCTCCATTTACACTTTCGGCCTGGGACAGCTCACAGAGTCCCAAGGCTTTTAGTACCATCTCTATGCTGACGACACACAGATCTACCTCTCTGGACCAGATATCACCACCCTACTAACCAGAATCCCACAATGCCTAGCTGCTATTTCATCCATTTTCTCCCCTAGATTTTTAAGATTTAACATGGACTAAACAGAATTCATCATCTTTCCCCATTTAATTCGACCCCTCCAATGGACTTATCCATTAAAGGGAATCTGTTGCCTATTTTTTCCCCTATGAGAAGCGCCCACCTCTCTGACTTTTCCCAGTGCCTGCGCACTGCAGTACCCTGCTCTTCCCTCAACAGGTCAGAGAATTATGCCTGCGCAGGAGCCACAACAGAAACAAGGAAGAGGACGCCATCGCTAGAAGATGGGAGGCACCGGACTCGGACCGCGACACTCATCAGACCCGGACCGCACCAGACCGCCCCCCCGGTGAGTATAATATAACTTGTTTTTCTTATCTTTCAGGATATATCAGGGGCTTATCTACAGCTTTACAGAATGCTGTAGATAAGCCCATGATGGCGGTGGCCGCATCTCACAGGGGAAAAAATAGGTGACAGATTCTCTTTAAAGTAAATGGCTGCTCACTCTCCCCAGTCCCACAAGCTCACTGCCTTGTGGTAATCTCTGATCTCTACTTCAAACCACATATCCAAGCCCTTTCCACTTCCTGCCGACACAAAATTTTTTCCTGGATCCGTACATTCCTAAACCAAGAATCTGCAAAAACCCTAATCCATGCCCTCATCACCTCCCTCCTTGACTACTGCAACCTCCTGCTCTGTGGCCTCCCCTCTAACACTCTCGCACCCCTCCAATCTATTCTAAACTCCGCTGCCTGACTAATCCCTGTCCCCCCGCTATTCCCCGGCCTCTCCTCTCTGTCAATCCCTGCACTGGCTCCCCATTACCTAGAGACTCCAGTTCAAAATCCTAACTATGATATACAAAGCCATCCACAACCTGTGCCCTCCATACATCTGTGACCTCATCTCCCGGTACTTACTTGCACGCAACCTCCGATCCTCACAAGATCTTCTCGACTTCCCTCTTATATCCTCATCCCACAAACGCATACAAGATTTCTCCCATGCATCCCCCCTACTCAGGAACTCTCTACCACAACATATCAGACTCTCACCTACCGTGGAAACCTTCAAAAGGAACCTGAAGACTTACCAACCTGCAGTAACCACCGATCCACCAAACCGCTGCATGACCAGCTCTACCCTCGCCTACTGTATCCTCACCCATCCCTTGTAGATTGTGAGCTCTCGTGGGCTGGGTCCTCTCTCCTCCTGTACTAGTCATGACCTGTGTTGTTTAAGATTACTGTACTAGTCTTTTATTATGTACACCCCTCCTCACATGTAAAACGCCATGGAATAAATGGATCTATAATAATAAATAATAACAATAAATAATAATAAGACTTTTGGTCTGGCGTTCCAGTGATTTCTACGTATGCTCCTGCTCAGGGGCATTACTATCAGGAGGCAGACAGCAAAATCAGTATCATTACAGGGAGAGAACAGGAGACATATTATTATAAGCAATCACAGGGGTAAGAAGGTACGGGGTCAAGATTATTATTATAAAGGGTGAAGGAGAATTATTATAAGGAGGCATGGGGGCATTATTTCTACATGCTGCTGTACTTAGATATAAGGAAGCATACGGGGGGCATTATTACTCTAAGTGTGCACAGAGGGAACATTATTACTGTGTAGGGGCATGGAGGAGGCACTGTTATTGTGGGGGACACAAAAAGAGGCAAGGATTACCATACAGGACGCAGAGGGGCACTATTACTGTCTAGGTTACTTATTATTGCACTACATGGTTTGTACAGGAATGGGGGAATCTATGGAGGGTAAAAGCTGTAAGTCAGACGTCTCTGTGTTACATTGTGCAGGGAAGAGTTATGGATTGAAGAAGTGATCATGATGTTTTGGGCCGAATGGAAAATGGAAGGAAAAATGAATGACTGCGATTATTGAGAAAGTCTTTGGTGAGAACCTGCACAGTACAGATATATATGGTCTACAGTGCACTTGTGCAAAACTGATAGTACCATTATATGGACACTGTATGGTGGTGATATCAGTACTAGTATGGTAGATACATTGATGATACCATGATTATATGTAGGGGTGATGTCTCGGCCATACCAGACTTTGTGGAGTATATTAATTCCAATGATTATAATTTGAAATTTACATTTATGTGTAACAAAAATGAAATTTCCTTTTTGGATCTATTCTTGCAGGGTATTGCGGGTCAATTGATATCCACTTGTACTTATTCAAAACCGATGGCAGGTAATACTATCCTGCATGCCAATAGTGGTCATCCCAAACATACAGTGAAGTCAGCTCCTGTCGGTGAGCTTATAAGAATAAAAAGGAATTGTAATAATAACAATGGTTTGCAGCAGGAATTGTTCAAATCCTGTAACAAATTGAGTGACAGAAATTATCCTAACTGGATGTTGAATAGAGCTTTGAATTTAGTAAGGGATGATGGTTCTATATCAGAAAATAAGAAAGAGAAAAAAATCACCATGTCTAATAGTCCCTTTGTATGTTTTCAATATAGTTCCCAATTTAATGAAATCAAAGGAATCATAAATAAATTTTTACCATTGTTATATGAAGATCCTGTATTGGCAACAGTCTTAGAAAATGGTTGCAATGTGGTAGCACGTAGAGCCCCCACTTTAGGTAACATTTTATCTCCTAGTTTGTTTTCATCGCGAAAAAATATTGGTACGTGGTTAGACAATAAAGGGAATTATAAATGTGGAGGGAATAATTGCAGGACTTGCAAACACATGGTGAAATCTAAAACTTTTTATAATAATGATAATACCAAATCGTAAAGAATAAATAGTTTTATTAATTGTAATTCGGATTTTATGGTGTATAAAATTAATTGCACCTTGTGTAATAAATCCTATATAGGTTGTACATCTAGGAAGTTGAAAACTAGGATAGTTGAACATTTGCATGATACTAGCTGAAGAGCCCGGTGCTGCCCGAGCATAGTAACTAATATGTATGACGGGCAGCACCGGGCATAGTAACTAACTGTGGTTAGTTATAACAAATTATAATTATCCTCCATCCCATTGTCTCGTGCCCATATACCCGTCACACATATCCACCATCCCATAGTCCCATGCCCATGTACCCATCATACATATTCTCTATCCCATAGTCCCATGCCCATGTACCCATCATACATATTCGCCATCCCATAGTTGAGTGCCCATATACCCATCACACATCCTTCATCTCATAGTCCCATACCCATATACCCATCATACATATCCTCCATCCCATAGTCCCGTGCCCACATACCCATCATACATATCCGCCATCCCATAGTCCCGTGCCCATATACCCGTCATACATATCCTCCATCCCAAAGTCCAGTGCCCATATACCCATCACACATCCTCCATCCCATAGTCCAATGCCCATATACCCATCATACATATCCACCATCCCATAGGCCCGTGCCCATATACCCATCATACATATTCTTCATCCCATAGTCCCGTGCCCATATACCCATCATTCATATCCTCCATCCCATAGTCCCATGCCCATATACCCATCATACATATTCTCCATCCCATAGTCCCGTGCCCATATACCCATCATTCATATCCTCCATCCCATAGTCTCATGCCCATATACCCATCACACATCCTCCATCCCAGTCCCGTGCCCATATACCCGTCATACATATCCTCCATCCCATAGTCCAGTGCCCATATACCCATCACACATCCTCCATCCCATAGTCCTGTGCCCATATACCCATCATACATATTCTCCATCCCATAGTCCCATGCCCATATACCCATCATTCATATCCTCCATCCCATAGTCCCATGCCCATATACCCATCATACATATCCTCCATCCCATAGTCCCGTGCCCATATACCCGTCATGCATATCCTCCATCCCATAGTCCAGTGCCCATATACCCATCACACATCCTCCATCCCATAGTCCCGTGCCCATATACCGTCATACATATCCAACATCCCATAGGCCCATTGCCCATATACTCATCATACATATCCACCATCCCATAGTCCAGTGCCCTTATACCCATTACACATCCTCCATCCCATAGTCAACCATTATGACATCATAATGAGCGGCGGGGCTTGCAATCTATGATGACATCAGCGTCGCCATGGCAACCATTGTGTCATCATAATGAGGGGCAGGGCTTGATACGCACACACTGTTTCCCCATTATGCAAATAGGGGCATTATGACATCATAATGAGGGGCGGGACTTGACGCGCACACACTTTTTCCCCAGTATGTAGACAGGGGGAAAATTGTTTGGTGAATTGGAATGCGCGGGGTTAAAATTTCGCCTCACAACATAGCTTAGGATGCTCTCGGGGTCCAGACGTGTGACGGTGCCAAATTTTGTGGCTGTAGCTGTGACCATGCGGATGCCTATCCCGTACATACACACACACATACATACACACTTTGAGCTTTATATATTAGCTAACTAATGTGTCAGATGGGGTCCACAATGTTTCTTCCGCTGCCAAGCATTTTATTAATTTCCATTCTCGTAATGTCGTTTCTTTTCAGGTAACAGGCATTGAAAAAATCAGGGAATCTTCTAGGGGTGGTGATACCAGAAGGACACTGCTCACCCGGGAGGCTTTCTGGATTTTCAATTTGGAAACCAGATTTCCTGATGGATTAAATAAAAAGAACAAAATCATGTTCCACTATTGAATTTTCAAAGTATTTTCCATTCGAATAATGTTTTTTATATTCGTATGTTCTTCACCATATGTTTTCTTGTTGAATCATGTGAATTTTATATCATTCCGCTAATTGATATATATAACATTAGTCAGAGAACCTTTTGGTCACATGATTTTTTAGTATTCAACAAAATCATATGAATTTTTGATAAAATTGTGACATTTTACATCAACAAATTTTTTTACATTTATGTGGATACATCTTAAATGTTTTTTCTATATAAATTTGATGTAATTCTTATGATCTCGTTATTTGGTGAATAGCATTTTTTAGAACAGGACCTTCTGGTCATGTGACATGTATTAGTTAGATGATTGGTTCCTGTCTCTTTTTATACTTGTGTGTGATCTTGACATGCCAGCTTTGATAAAGATCGCATGTAGTGATCGAAACGCGTCGCTTTATCGCTCCTGTGTGAGATGATGCAGTCCTGGAGCTGATCTGTCTATTGTCCATGTTGGAATAAATTTTGGAAACTTGAATTTCGCTTGGAGCTGGATTTTTTTCTCTTTCTCTTCATGGAAATCGACCACTGCAGGATGGTGTTCCGCGCTCCTATTGAGTCTGTGAGCTGACTTTATATCTTTATTTAGATGTAAAAGCCTGCCTCACTGATCAAACCCATGGTTCTTCCCTCCATGCCGGAGTTTGAAACTGATGCTCAGCCTATGGTGTTGCCACATTAATTATTGCTAGGTAACTTACTTTTATGGTGAGATGCCCCTTTAAGATTCCATTCCCGGATTCCATGATGACATCACTGATGACATGTTAACATTCCACCACAAGATTCCATTATGACATCACTGATGACATGTTAACATTCCACCACAAGATTCCATTATGACATCATAATGCACCGCCACTACTTAACCAAGTGCTTACTGCCCAGCTGTCATTGTTGTCAGTGATTGGCTGCGAAGCTGGTGATATACTGACTGCGCTTGGATTTGTTTGAAATGTCTGACATTTCTTTAGATAAACTTGAGGTGTTGGCACTACTCCAGGAGATTCTTACCACCTATGACCCTGCCCTTGTGCTACCAATACCCGATGGCGTCCTCAGCTTCACTTACCGGCTGGTTATGAAGCTAGTGAGAGACTGCCTGACCAAATACCGCCGAGGTCGTATAAGCTCACAATATCTTGAGCATTTACAGATGAACATCAGGACCTTAGTACAACAGGTAAGTAACAAACAATCTGGGAAAAACACAAAGGATAATATTCATAAAATACAAGCTGGGGAGGGGGCGGTGATAGCGTGGGCCTGGGTGCTCTACAATGCCAGGGCTGAATTTTACTCCCAGTCCACCCTGGTCACAATATGTAAAAAAAAAAGAAAATGTTTACACATATAAAGAATATTCAGCATTCAAAACCTGGTTAAAGTAATTTTTTGAGGGAAATACGGATATAAAAGCCTGATCAGAAGAGTAAAGCCATGGTTTTCCCTCTTTCCCTGATTCTGATGCTCAACCCATGATGTTGCCAACTTAATTGTTACTAGAATGTTACTAGGCAACTTCCCTTTATAGTGAGATGCCACTTTAACCCCTTCAACACCTTGCGATTTTCCGTTTTTGTGCTTTCGTTTTTTTGCTCCCCTTCTTCCCAGAGCCATTACATTTTATTACCATCAATATAGCCTATGAAGCCTTGCTTTTTTGCAGGCCAAGTTGTAGTTTTTAATGACACTAATGATTGCATATATTGTACTTGAAAACTGGAAAAAAATTCAAGTGCGATGAAATTGCAAAAAAGTGCAATTCCACATTTGTTTTATTTAAAATGTTCACTAAATGCTCAAACTGACCTGGTAATGTGATTCTATAGGTCAGTACGAGAATGCAGATACCAATCATGTATAGGTCCTTTTTTACTTAAGTGGTGGAAAAAAACATCTGAACACTGGCCATAAGTCAGTGTTCATAAAAGATGATCAATGATCAGGCACACTGTTCTTCTGCAGGCCCCCGGCTGTCATGATAACTCACTGCAACCCCAGAATCATGTGACAAGGGCGCTGATGAGCGAGACTTGTGACACGGTTTTGGTCAGCACGTCTTAAATGCCGTTGTTAGTGATTGACAGCGGCATTAAGTGGTTGACAGCCGAAATCCATCTGCATCTATTTGCGGGACATAACAGCTGATCACACCATCAACTGTCATGTGTGGGTAGAGATGTGGGCTCTGGCGCTGCCTAAAAAAGACAGGGACACGACCTTGGACGAACCTATACTTTCAAAGTTGTAAATGGGTTAAGATTCCATCCGCGGATTCCATGATGACATCACTGATGAAATGTTAACATTCCACCCCAAGATTCCATTATGACATCATAATGCACCACCACTACCTACCCAAGTGCTTACTGCCCAGGTGTCATTGTTGTCAGTGATTGGCTATGAAGCTGGTGATATACTGACTGCGCTTGGATTTATTTGAAATGTCTGGAATTTCTTCAGATAAACTTGAGGTGTTGGCACTACTCCAGGGGATTCTTACCACCTATGCCCCTGACATTGTGCTACCAATACCCGATGGCGTCCTCAGCTTCACTTACCGGCTGGTTAAGAAGCTAGTGAGAGACTGCCTGACCAAATACCACCGAGGTCGTATAAGCTCAGAATATCTTGAGCATTTACAGATGAACATCAGGACCATAGTACAACAGGTAACAGACAATCTGGGCAAAGCACATAAGACAATAATGAATAATATTTACAAAATACAAGTTTATTTACATGAAATATGTATTTTGGCCGAGAGCAATATAATTTATAGCTTATATGAAATATCCATATATGTATTATTTGTAGCTGTAGATTGCAGGAGTAAAATGGTGACATAAATAGCATCCTATATTCTCTACTTTCTCTCATGATTTTCCTTTTTTGTTTATTTCCATTTTTATAGGCTGAAGAAAGATCCCAATATGGAGATTTGACCTTTTTTAAAGTATTGGCCATACAGTTCCTGATTGTACTAGGACATATAGCCCGCTCACTGAAGCTTTTGGTAAGAATCCGTCATCTTCTATATCTCATGTCTTTCTTGTCTGATCTCCTCCAGATTATTAGTCATATAGCAGATTGTCATATTTCTCATTTTAGAAGCCCCCTGTCCGCTCCAGGCAGAGACAGGATCTTTTATGGCAGCCTGTCTCTGCTCCATCCTCTGTGGTGACAGTCTGTACTGTGCTCAGTGGTGCGGACCTTTCATATCACATCTCTCTCGCTTTATCTTCACAATCTTCCTTCTTGTAAATGCTGCAGTTCTGGTAATAGATGTTATTGGAGAACTGTTGTATATACAAGTCCCTTATATATTAATGTGGATTTACTGGACGGAGCGGCCGTGTATATTCCCCGCCATTATGTAAATCCAGGTTTAGTCCATCCTGTCTTTTGTGTACTGTAATTTAGTATTTGTGAATTGTTATATTAATTGCACATATTATATCCATCAGAGAGCACCGGACAGTGGCTCCAAAAAGGGGCAACACCGAAATATCGCTGACCCCAATACCAGTGAGCCAGGGCTAAAAAGTGATCTGATTGAAGGTAAGCTGATCATCTCGTATTCCTACAAATATTGATATTATGGAGACACCAGAGAATATATAAATTTACTCTTCATCCTCTGTATGAGGCCGGTGACGGCTCCTGAACCTCCTATAGACTGTAATGGAGAGGGCTCATACAATTCTGAAAACCCCTCTGGTTCTCTCTTCTGGGATCTTCTCAGCCCCAAAATGCACAGAGGACCTCACAGGCTCCCCATCCAAGTCACTGTCAGATCCCGAACAATCACACATTTATGGTAGAGCATATCTATCTATGGATGTGCCATAAGTATATACAGTATGTGCAGAATATCCATAGAACTAGTATTATACCATTCACTTGTCTTTCCTTCCTTATATCGATGTGTTATATATTCAGTTCTGATATCGTCTAATACATGATGTCTCATTATTTTATCATTATATTAGAGACAACTGAGCCGGCAACTGCTGAAGGTGGAATATCTGAGACACCAGAGATCCCCGAATCTGCCAGTGTAAGTATCAGAGAATACATCTGCATATCATCAGATAACGGGGTATGAATTACACATCACATGTTACACCCCAGAGTACAGTGGGTTAACTCTATTCTTAATGTAGATTGGACCTATTATTATTATTCCTGTCTCCTCTGTGTGATGTCCCTTACCATCCCCTCCAGTACAGTGATATATGTGTATAGAGGATATCCCTATAATATAATAGTGTCTGGGGAGCGTCCTGCTGGTATCATGTCCTCTACATCTGCTGCAGTGTAATCAGCAGGGACAGAATGTAGAGAAGTTCTTGCATCTGCAGCTTTTATTTTCCTACAACTTTTAAGTCTCATTGTCATTTCTTATTCTTCTAGGCCGTGATCAGATCATTGACCCCTATGATAAAACCAAGTAAGAGCGACTATACCCAGATCAAAGAGATCAGCAGTGGATCTTATGGGTGAGCGTTATGGATAATCTACATTTTTCCAAAACTCCTTATGATGATGCCTCAGTCTATATGTCCTGCCTTAAGGAAATTCCTGTATATTAGTCCATGTCTAAGGCTATGTACCCACGTTGCAGAGATGCTGCGGAAATTTCCGCAGCATTTCCGCAACTCCTGCTGCGGGAAAAAGGCATGGAATTCGAATGCGTTTTTCCAGCAGAAAACAAGCGTTTTTCACGCGATTTTTGCGTGCGGAATTCCAGCGCATTCCAAGCGATTTGAAGCATCGCTTGGACTGTGATTGACAGGTTGGTCACACTGATCAAACATATTGTTTGACAAGTGTGACCAACTTTTTACTATTGAGGCTGCCTATGCCACATCAATAGTAAAAGATTGAATGCTAAAAATAATTTTAAAAAAAATTGTGATAAACTCACCTTCCGGCGTCCGACGCAGTGTTCCCGATCCTCGC
The DNA here is from genome assembly GCF_039654945.1 of Dendrobates tinctorius. Lineage (NCBI taxonomy): Eukaryota > Metazoa > Chordata > Amphibia > Anura > Dendrobatidae > Dendrobates > Dendrobates tinctorius. Next base: position 60,193 of record NW_027362029.1, read on the forward strand.
GATGCTCCCGTTCCCAGCGATGCCTTGTGACAATGACCTTTGATGACGTAGCAGTCTCACGATACTGTAGCTGTCTCGCAAGACCGCTATGTCATCACAGGTCCTTGCCGCAAGGCATTATAGGGAACGGAGTTGGCGGGAGCATTGGTAAGGCTGCGCGGGACTCCAGAAGGTGAGTATAACCCGATTTTTTATTCTTTATTCTTTTTTTTTACAGGGATATGGTACCCAGGGCCTGGAGGACAGTCTCCTCTCCTCCAGACCCTGGGTACCATCCGCACATGATTCGCTCACTTTGCGCATGGTGGGCATAGCCACATGCGGAAAGAAAGCAGAACTCATGCATTCCAATGTGTGCAGAATTGCGGCGATTCTTTGCGGAATTGCGGCGATTCTGAAAAAATAATGAGCCTGCTGCGTTTTTTTCCGTTATGCAATTCTGCCGTGGAAAAAAATGCAGCATTAGCACAGCATGTGCGGAATGCCATAGGAATGCATGGGGGGCGTTCTGTATGCATTTTCGCAGCATTTTCATGGCGAAAAATGCGGCAAAAATGCATAGAATCCGCAACATGGGTACACAGCCTTAATGTTACTGTTGTCCAAGATCTGTAACATTTTTATTTTTTCATCCCATAGAGCTTTGTAAAGACTTGTTTTTTGTGGGTCGAGCTGTTGTTATCGATACCACTTTGCACTAGATCTAATCTACATCTAGTCGTCTGGTCCATGTCTACTTGTCACGATTCAGCTCAGTTATCATGTGACATGGATGAAAACCTCCCATAAGCGATCATTCATGCTGAGTTATTTTGTGCCTTTCCAGACATTGATTTCTAGTGACGGCCATACATCTAGTACTAACTATTAGTGATGAGCGAGTATGCTTGTTACTCGAGATTTCCGAGCATACTCGGGTGATCTCCGAGTAGTTTGGGTGTGGTCGGAGATTTAGTTTGTGTCACCGCAGCTGCATGATTTGTTGGCTGCTAGACAGCCTGAATAAATGTGGGAATTTCCTAACAAACAGGCATTCCCCACGTGTATTCAGGCTATCCAGCAGCCGCAAATCATGCTGCTGCGGTGACACAAACTAAATCTCCGAGCACGACCAAACTACTCGGAGATCACCCGAGTATGCTCAGAAATCTCGAGTAACGAGCATACTCACTCATCACTATTAACTATTAGTACAGAAGATCATTTGACATATAGACAGACTGTTAGTAAGAATTCTGTATAAATTATGGATTTTTCTCCTCTACAGGGCCGTCCACTTAGTGCGTCATAAAGACACAAACAAGGTATTCGCCATGAAGAAACAAGCCAGGAGCGAACTGGAGGTTCCAGAGTATCTTGAAATGGCCTATCTGGAAAGGGACATCGCAATATTCGCTGATTGTCCCTTTGTTGTCTCCACACTTTGCTCCTTCCCAACTAAACAAAATCTGTGTATGGTCATGGACTTTGAAGCAGGTAAGACATATCCATTGTATCTCTATCCAGCCCATTTCTGCTTAAATATATAAAGCTACCAATGTATTTATATCTCATTAATCTACATGCTCAGAAGACCAGTTCAGGAGGGTTACCTCTTTCTGACAGATAATAATTTTCATTGCTTCTTATTGCATTTTTTTCTGATGTTGGGGGAACAAAAACACTGCTATTCCACCTGAGATTATTTGTTTTTTTATTATTTATTTTGAATGGAGAAAAAGTGATTTTTATATTTAATTTTCTTTCCCCAAATATTTTTATTATTATTTTATATTTTGGTCTCCATAAGGTGCCTGAACTTGTGATTATATAATCGTAATTACTATGTACTGTAATATGGGCATTGCAGAGTATGGTGAAAATCTTGGTCCCCTATGAAGCCGAGCTACACACTGACCTTCACAGAAGCACCATAATGGCAAGGACAGTCGTCTTCCACAGACACTCAGCAGCCATAGCAAACCACTGACATGGAATGGGGGCGATGAGCGCTTAGAGCAGCTCGCCTCCAGGTCACCTGCTGTAAATGCCGCTGTCAGAGATTGACAGTGTAATGTAAGAGTTTACCAGCAGGGGGCAGATCTCAGCTCTCTTTTTGCATAGGATTACTCTGCAGTATACAGCATACGCTCTACATCACACAGTGTATCTCTATGATTGACTCCCTGCCCCAGTGTCTCAGCTTATTTCTCATTCACACTCATCATGTGTAATTTATATTGTAACAAACCCTCACCTGTCATATTTGCTTTCTACTCTAGGAGGAGACTGTCAGCATCTCCTTGACATATATGGTCATTTCACCCTCCGCTGGACCCACTTGTACATTGCAGAAACGGTTGTTGCTGTGGAATATCTGCACAGCTATGGTGTGGTTCACCGAGACCTGAAGCCTGAGAAGTAAGTGAACGCTGCAGTATAATAAAGGGACAGACAGTTATAGTTTGGTATACAGTCTGTGGGGTATTACTTAGGGCTGACAATGTCTTTTCTTTCACAGCCTCATGATATCATCAACTGGACATATCAAAGTCACCGATTTTGGGATTTCAAAACTCGGACTCATGAGACCAACATCAGACATCTACAAGGCTCGAACTAAAGACATCACCAGAGAGTTCCCTGATGATGGGGTTAGCTATACATAAAAAACTTATTCTTTACAGATCTGATCTATTTCTGCTTCTATCATATTTTCTCATATGGAAAATGTTTCCACTGATATTACTTGTCACAGTTATTTTCATTGATCATCTTCTCATTGTTCTGTTGGTTTCTAGACGACTGGCGCCTTGTATTATACAGCCCCAGAAGTCTTCTTAGGGGTGGGCTACGGAAGGCCTATTGACTGGTGGTCAATAGGGATCATCACATATCAATTTCTTACTGGCGATGTGCCATTTGAAGGAAGACACAAAAAGGATATGTTAAAGAGAATCACCACGGGTAAGTAAAATAATCTGAATGCTGTGTGATGCCATAGTAATTTGGTTCAGTTGTTAGGTTCATTCTTTGGTTTAGTTACTTGTTGTTTTTGATAGCTTTTTTAAATGATAGTAAATGTAGAGACTTTCTTTTCTGTAACATTTACTTTTTATATAACAGAAGACATCACTTTGAAATTTAAAAATCATGCTGTTCATCCCAAAGCTCAAGACTTCATTACTCAGCTGCTCATAAAAGATCCAAGACATAGACTCGGGACAGGTAATGTATATAGTAGTATTAATAATGACTTATAACTCCTTTGTGACCTGACAAATAGATCATTTCCATGAGGATCAGCACTGCGGTCTCTGCGTTACCTCCTTGTCCATTCCCCATTCTTCATGCCATGACTTACAGTATATTTTGGCTCTGCTATGTCTTCAGTTTAGATTACCATAAAATGTACAGTCTTCCTAACATTGTCTGGATCACTTTTTTCTTGTCTTCCATTTCCAGGAGGAGCAAATGAAATCAAGAGTCATCCATTCCTGAGTAAGTTAGACTTTGAGAATCTTGAACATCGGCAGCCAGTGTTTAGGCCATTTGTTATGTCAGAGGAGGACACCAACTACTTTGACAGTAAGTAGAATGAGACGTCATCGGGTGAAAGCTGCCGTTTAAACGTCTTGTCTTTTATTTTATGTGACATTATGTTCCCATCATTATTAGTAATAACATGGTGACTGTGATTATATTAATAATCTCTGATAATACTTGTATTTTGTAGCTGATATTGAGAGACCAAAACATATGGATTCAGATGATGGTGACACAAGTGAGAAGGTCGGTGACTGGCCAGAAAGCCTAAACTATGTGTCATCTTCTCAAAGACTTTCTAAGGTGAGTATGTGATCAGTAAATCCACAAAACTATAGCTAAAATACTATGAAAATACTATATATATATTTATATTTAATTTTACTCTGTGTATTTTAGCTATATGCAACCGATACCAGGATGATGAGCGATGAGGACGATGAGCCATCTCCAGATTGTTCTCTAGAGAGCAGCACAAAGCACTCAGACGTGTGAGTAGATTATTATTACAGGGTATAGTACTGATATATCTTCAGAATACCAAATACAAGACGCATATGACACAATACTAAATCCAGAACCCACCGCCCCATGATTGATCATCACTGTGGGGTCTGGCTTGTGATAACGCTGGTGATAACAGCTGATCATTGTGACCAGCCTTTCATTTCCATTTCATTAAAGCCCTTTATTACTAGCTATTCTTCATTCTTGCTGATAGAAGGCAGTCCTGTGCAACGTATCTCCTCCATTTTATCCAAGTGTCCTAATTGCCCATACAGAAAGGAGTCTTTTTATTTTTCATTGCTTTCACTTGTAATTTATTTATTTTTTCTTCTACTAAACAGGCAGAAAGAATCTTCTCCAACTAGAAATGATGGTGATAACCAGTGTTTCACTACTGAAAACAAGTCACCCTCTCCCATATTGTCAGGTATGTGCAGGTCTATAGGACATCTTGTTGTCGTCACCGATCATAAGATGTAATGTAAATGTTACAGGAGGGCTCAGAAAATCACTGCTTTTTTGTGCCTTTAAAATAAACAACAATCCAACACTTTAATGTATAAAATACTCACTCTTATGTGCTGCGCATTAAAGGTATAAGGGCCATACAGTCTGGTGCCTGATACTGATCACGAATGCTCTGCCCATGGCTCAATCAGGCCCCAAACCAACCCTATATATACCCTTAATGTGACACAGATGTTTTAACCCCTTAACCCCCAAAGCTTTTTTCGGTTTTGCGCTTTCGTTTTTTGCTCCCCTTCTTTCCAGAGCCATAACTTTTTTAATTTAAGGTCAATATGGCCGTGTGAGGGCTTATTTTTTGTGGGACGAGTTGTACTTTTGAAAAATACCATTGCTTTTACCAAGTCATGTAACAGAAAGCGGGAAAAAAATTCCAAGTGCAGTAAAATTGCAAAAAAAGTGCAATCCCGCACCTAATTTTTGATTGGCTTTATTGCTAGGTTCACTAAATGCTAAAACTGACCTGCGATTTTGATTCTCCAAATCATTATGAGTTCATAGACACCAAACATGTCTAGGTTCTTTTTTATCTATGTGGTGAAGAAAAATTCCAAACTTTGCAAAAAAAAAAAAAATTGCGCCCTTTTCTGAGACCCGTAGCATCTCCATTTTTCGTGATCTCAGGTTGGGTGAGGGCTTATTTTTTGTGCACCGAGCTGATGTTTTTAATGATAACATTTGTGTGCAGATATATTCTTTTGATCGCCCGTTATTGCATTTTAATGCAATGACGCGGCGGCAAAAACCCCCCACAATTCTGACGTTTCGATTTGTTCTCTCGCTCAGCCATTTAGCGATCGGGTTAATCCTTTTTTTAGTGATAGATCGGGCCATTCTGAACATGGCAATACCAAATATGTGTAGGTTTGGTTTTTTTTATAGTTTAGTTTTGAATGGGGAGAAAGGGGGTGATTTAAACTCTTGTTTTTTTTAATTTTTTAATATTTTTAAAAACTTTTTTTTATTTTGGCATGCTTCAATAGCCTCCATGGGAGGCTAGAAACTACCATGACTCGATCGCCTCTGCTACATAGAGGAGATGCATAGATCACCTCTATGTAGCAGAATTACAGGTGTGCTATGAACGCCGACCACAGGGTTGCGCTCATAGCAATCCGGCATCAGCAACCATAAAGATATGACTCTAATCTTATAGGAGTTTATCATTGATTTGTTTTTCTTACTTTTTTATATGATTTTCCAGTTGAGAAGAAAAATATATCTGCATTAAACTTGGGAGAAGAGAAAAACCCAGAAATAGTGGCAGAGACAGAACCTAGCAGTGGTAAGTGTGACAATAAGGTCTATGTTGTCTGATGTCGACAACTGGGAATAATTGAGGAGGAGGATATATTATATGTCAATGGTGGGATTTTCACATCTATGACTGACAATAATCATTGACTTGTTTTTCTTACTTTTTTATATAATTTTCCAGTTGAGGCGAAAAATACCTCTGCATTAAAACTGGGAGAAGATCAAGACCCAGAAATAGTCGCAGAGTCAGAGCCTAGCAGAGGTAAGTGTGACAATAAGGTCTATGTTGTCTGATGTCGGCGACTGAGAATAATTCACGAGGAGGATATATTATATGTAGTGATGAGCAATTGTGCTCATTACTCGAGCTCTTCTAACATGTTCGGGTGTTCTCTGAGTAGTTTGGGCGTGCTCGGAAAGCAAGTTTTAGTCCCCGCAGCTGCATGATTTGAGACTGCTAGACAGCCTGAATTCATGTGAGGATTTCCGAAGAAACTGGCAATCCTCCCCACATATATTCAGGCTATCTAGCAGCTGCAAATCATGCAGCTGCGGGGACTAAACCTTAATTCATGAGCACGCTCAAAAGGCTTAGAGAACACCCGAGCATGCTGGAGTAACGAACACACTCCCTCATCACTATTTGTCAATGGTGGGATTTTCACATCTATGACCGACAATAATCATTGACTTGTTTTTCTTACTTTTTTTATATGAATTTCCAGTTGATACAAAAAATACATCTGCATTAAAACTGGGAGAAGATCAAGACCCAGAAATAGTAGAGACAGAACCTAGTAGAGGCAAGTGTGACAATAAGGTCTATGTTGTTTGATGTCGGTAACTGAGAATAATTCATGAGGAGGATATATTATATGTAGTGATAAGCGAGTGTGCTTTTCCTCGAGTTTTCCGAATATGCTCGGGTGTTCTCTGAGTAGTTTGGGCGTGCTCGGAAATCAAGTTTTAGTCCCCGCAGCTGCATGATTTGAGACTGCTAGACAACCTGAATACATGTGAGGATTTCCAAAAAAACGTGCAATCATCCCCACATGTATTCAGACTGTCCAGCAGCTGCAAACCATGCTGCTGCGGGGACTAAAATTTAATTTCCGAGCATGCCCAAAATACTCAGAGAACACCTGAGCATTCTTGGAAAACTCAAGTAACGAGCACACTCGCTCATTACTACATATAATATATCCTCCTCTGGAATTATTCTCAGTCGCCGACATCAGACAGTCAGTCCCCGCAGCTGCATGATTTGCAGATGACAGCCTGAATACATGTGGGGTTGCCGTTCTTTAGCAAAAATCCCCACATGTATTCAGGCGTTCCAGCAGCCGTAAATAATCCGGCGGCGGGGACTAAAACTTAATTCACGAGTACGCTCAAAATACATGGAGAACACCCGAGCATGCTCGGAAAACTCCAGTAACGAGCACACTCGCTCATCACTATAAGTCAGTGGTGGGATTTTCACATCTATGACTGACAATGATCATTGACTTGTTTTTCTTACTTTTTTACATGAATTTCCAGTTGTGACAATAAATACATCTGCATTAAAACTGGAAGAGCAAAACCCAGTAATAGCAGCAGAGACACAACCTAGCAGAGGTAAGTGTGACAATAAGGTCTATTTTGTCTGATGTCGGCGACAGAATAATTCAGAAGGAGGATATATTATATGTCAATGGTTGGATTTTCACATCTATGACTGACAATGATCATTGACTTGTTTTTCTTACTTTTTTACATGAATTTCCAGTTGTGACAATAAATACATCTGCATTAAAACTGGAAGAGCAAAACCCAGTAATAGCAGCAGAGACAGAACCTATCAGAGGTAAGTGTGACAATAAGGTCTATTTTGTCTGATGTCGGCGACAGAATAATTCAGGAGGAGGATATATTATATGTCAATGGTGGGATTTTCACATCTATGACTGATAATGATCATTGACTTGTTTTTCTTACTTTTTTACATGAATTTCCAGTTGAGACAAAAAATACATCTGCAATAAAACTGGGAGAAGAGCAAGACCCAGAAATAGTAGTAGAGACAGAAACTAGCAGAGGTAAGTGTGACAATAAGGTCTATGTTGTCTGATGTCGGCGACTGAGAATAATTCATGAGGAGGAGATGTTAACTCCCAGTGATACGATTGCCACATGTATGATGACTGACAATGATCACTGACTTGTTTTTCTTACTTTTTTATATGAATTTCAAGATGAGACAAAAAATACCTCTGCATTAAAACTGGGAGATGATGAAGACCCAGAAATAGTCCCAGAGACAGAACCTAGCAGAGGTAAGTGTGACAACAAGGTCTATGTTGTCTGATGTCGGCGACTGAGAATAATTCACGTTGAGATGTTAACTCCCAGTGATACGATTGCCACATGTATGATGACTGACAATGATCATTGACTTGTTTTTCTTACTTTTTTTTATATGAATTTCAAGATGAGACAAAAAATACCTCTGCATTAAAACTGGGAGACGATGAAGATCCAGAAATAGTCCCAGAGACAGAACCTAGCAGAGGTAAGTGTGACATTAAGGTCTACATTGTCTGATGTCGGCGACTGAGAATTATTCACGAGGAGATGTTAACTCCCAGTGATACGATTGCCACATGTATGATGACTGACAATGATCACTGACTTGTTTTTCTTACTTTTTTATATGAATTTCAAGATGAGACAAAAAATACCTCTGCATTAAAACTGGGAGATGATGAAGACCCAGAAATAGTCCCAGAGACAGAACGTAGCAGAGGTAAGTGTGACAACAAGGTCTATGTTGTCTGATGTCGGCGACTGAGAATAATTCACGAGGAGATGTTAACTCCCAGTGATACGATTGCCACATGTATGATGACTGACAATGATCATTGACTTGTTTTTCTTACTTTTTTATATGAATTTCAAGATGAGACAAAAAATACCTCTGCATTAAAACTGGGAGATGATGAAGACCCAGAAATAGTCCCAGAGACAGAACCTAGCAGAGGTAAGTGTGACAACAAGGTCTACATTGTCTGATGTCGGCGACTGAGAATTATTCACGAGGAGGAGATGTTAACTCCCAGTGATACGATTGCCACATGTATGATGACTGACAATGATCATTGACTTGTTTTTTTACTTTTTATATGTATTTCTAGTTGAGAAGAAAAATAACTCTGCAATAAAACTGGTAGAAGAGGAAAATGCCAAATTAGAAGAAGAGCGAAAACCTAGAAGACGTAAGTGTGATAATAAGGTCTATGTAGTTTGATGTTGGCCAGTGAGAATAATTCATGTGGAGAAGATGTTATCTGTCAGTGGTGGGATTGTCACATGTATGATGACTGACAATGATCCTGTTCCTCTGCACAGTTAAGGTTTCTCTACCGTCCTGCCACAATGAAACCAAAGCAGTATCCTCTAATATGGAGTCCCATTACTTACATTAGTTTTATATCTCTTCTCCTAGGATCCATCTTCCGCCGGATTATATCATCCTGCCGGCGTGGATTATCCAGGGCCGGTCGCAGCATCAGAAGATGCATTTGCCCAATCTCTGATTAGGGCACCATATACATCTAGTACAGCAAGTCCATCATCAAAGCTGTACTTGGGCAGCACGGTGGCTCAGTGATTAGCACTGTTGCTTTGCAGCACTGGGATCCTGGGTTTAAATGTCACTAAGGAAAACATCTGCAAGGAGTTTGTATGTTCTCCCCGTGTTTGCGTGGGTTTCCTCCGGGTACTCCGGTTTCCTCCCACACACCAAAGACATACTGATAGGGAATTCCTAATATAAAAAAATAAAATTAAAATTCTGAATTAATGTTCCTTTGTAATAGAATATTTCTGAAATATATGGCATACCAATGCTGTACGTCGTACATGTTTGAAGTACCCTCATGAAGTTTTGTTTTTTCACTAAACGTGTATGTATTGTAGTGTGGTGGGGTAATATACTTCCCTACTGCCGTCTTCTCTGAGATCAAGCTCTGTCCGGCTCCTCTTTTGTGTGATGTCATAGCTACATAGTTACATACATAGGTTGAAAAAGACCTAGGTCCATCAAGTTTAACCTTTCTCCACCAATTGTCCATTTTGTCACTAAATTAAATATAACCACAATGTTATGTGTATTGAGGAAATCATCCAGCCCTGGTTAAAAGCTGTTGTAGTGTCTGCCATTACTAGTTCTTGTGGTCGGCATTCCACAGTCTGACTGCTCTAACTGTAAATAACCCTTTCCAATTTATCTGTCAGAATTGCCAGTCATCGCTCTTCGGCTCACTCTATGCTCTCGGTGTGAGCGAGAAGTTTCTTCTATAATGCAAGCCTATGGGGCCTTGCTCTGATGCTCCATAGGCTTACATTGATAAAGGCAACCTGTCTCCTCATTTTTCAGCTATAAGCTGCGGCCACTGCCTTTCGGGGCTTATCTACAGCATTCTAGGAAGCTGTAGAAAGGCAGTGGCCGCAGCTTATAGCTGAAAAACGAGGTGACAGGTTCCCTTTACTCACTGCATACTTGCCGATGTGGGAGATGCTGTGACCTGGTCATCATCTAGCCGTGACAATTATTCCCTTATAAAAACTTCTAGAGACATGCATAACTGGTAGGACTTGGGCATCCTAAGACAGTCCTACTTGGACTATATTCACGTTGGACTATGATCAGTGGCTCTGTCAGTATTTGTGTCTGAAGCCTCGGAGAATGGGATTCAGATGTTCGCACCAACAGGAACACTGACTATAATGATGCAGGCAGAGTCAGTGTTCTATGTTGGCATCATTATATGCCTATTTGAGGCAGGCACCAAGACGCCATCTTGGTGTCTTCCTCAAAAAGGCATACGAGTCCAAAAATTATGTCCTACAGAGCACACAGCGACTCCATCTACATCATTATAATCAATGGCTTCATTAACACAAACAGCGGAAAACGTTTTTCTAGGGCTTTAGCTGCAAGCTCCCGACCGTAGACAAAGACACAATGTGAACTTAGATTAAGTAATTAAATTATAGCCATCAAGAAGAAAGAAAAAAAAATGGATCGAGCTCACTGCTTGTAGTCCAAATGGAGATCGTAAAGAATAACTTTTGAATAGTCTGTGGTCAGGCGCATGAGTCGAGATTAGTGTTGAGCATTCCGATACCGCAAGTATCGGGTATCGGCCGATACTTGCTGTATCGGAATTCCGATACCGACTTCCGATATTTTTTCAATATCGGAATTCGGCATCGGAATCGGAAGTTCAAAGTTGATTGACAGCCGAAATGACGTCATCATGATGCGCGGTGTGTGTGCATCATGATGCGCCGTCATTTCGGGCCTTCCGGGGGTCTCTGCCGGCCTGCCGGGGGGCTGTGTGGACTGCCCGGGGTCTGTACCGGCCTGCCGGGGGGCTGTGCCGGCCTGCCGGTGGTCTGTGCACCCTGTGGCGGTCTGTACCGGCCTGCCGGGGGGCTGTGCTGATGTCCGGGGGGCTGTGCAAGCATCGTCCGATGGGACTACAAGTCCCATCTGGCGATGCCTGCTACCATGACAGTGATTGACACATTAGCCAATGATGGGACAGTAGTAGTCCCATCATCCGGCTAATGTGTTAAATGTTAAAAAAAAAAAAAAAAAAAAAAATACTACATACATACTACATACATACTACATGCTACATACATACTACATATATACTACATACATACTACATACATACTACATGCTACATACATACTGCATGCTACATACATACTACATACATACTACATACATACTACATGCATGCTACATACATACTACATGCTACATACATACTACATATATACTACATACATACTACATACATGCTACATACATGCTACATACATACTGCATGCTACATACATACTACATACATACTACATACATACTACATGCATGCTACATACATACTACATACATACTACATGCATGCTACATACATACTACATGCATGCTACATACATACTACATGCTACATACATACCACATACATACTACATACATACTACATACATACTACATATATACTACATGCATGCTACATACATACTACATGCTACATACATACCACATACATGCTACATGCTACATACATACTACATATATACTACATACATACTACATACATACTACATACATACTACATGCATGCTACATACATACTACATACATACTACATACATACTACATACATACTACATGCATGCTACATACATACATACTACATACATACTACATACATACTACATGCATGCTACATACATACTACATGCATGCTACATGCATGCTACATACATACTACATGCTACATACATACCACATACATACTACATACATACTACATACATGCTACATGCTACATACATACTACATATATACTACATGCATGCTACATACATACTACATATATACTACATGCATGCTACATACATACTGCATGCTACATGCATGCTACATACATACTACATACATACTACATGCTACATACATACCACATATATACTACATACATACAATACATTCATACAATACATACATAGACATACAGTACATATAACATAGAGTAACATACTTACCAATACTTGTCACATTGTTCCCCGAAGCCATTGTCTTTTCCGGAATAAATATTAACATAACAAACCACAAAAATACTCACCCACGATCCGAAGCAGTCCACGAGTGTGTCCCACGACGATCTTGGGTAGAGAACTGCAGCATCAGATGATGCTGCCGTTCTCTACGGGCTGCAGGAATCCAATGACGGAAGGTAGGTATCCTTCCGCACTGTATTCCTCCGCCACTTAAAAAAAAAAAAGTCCCTAGTCTCACTTTATGCCATTGCTGCGTGGGAAATTCCCACACAGCAATGGCATAAAGTGAGACTAGTGACTTTTTTTTTTTAAGTGGCGGAGGAATACAGTGCGGAAGGATACCTACCTTCCGTCATTGGATTCCTGCAGCCCGTAGAGAACGGCAGCATCAGCTGATGCTGCAGTTCTCTACCCAAGATCGTCGTGGGACACACTCGTGGACTGCTTCGGATCGTGGGTGAGTATTTTTGTGGTTTGTTATGTTAATATTTATTCCGGAAAAGACAATGGCTTCGGGGAACAATGTGACAAGTATTGGTAAGTATGTTACTCTATGTTATATGTACTGTATGTCTATGTATGTATTGTATGAATGTATTGTATGTATGTAGTATATATGTGGTATGTATGTAGCATGTAGTATGTATGTAGTATATATGTGGTATGTATGTAGCATGTAGTATGTATGTAGCATGTAGTATGTATGTAGTATATATGTAGTATGTATGTTGCATGTAGTATTTATGTAGTATGAATGTAGCATGTATGTAGTATGCATGTTGTATGTATGTAGCATGTATGTAGCATGTAATTTTTTTTTTTTTTTTTTTTACATTCAACACATTAGCCGGATGATGGGACTACTACTGTCCCATCATTGGCTAATGTGTCAATCACTGTCATGGTAGCAGGCATCGCCCGATGGGACTTGTAGTCCCATCGGACGATGCCTGCACAGACCCCCGAAGCCTGCACAGACCACCGGCAGGCCGGCACAGCCCCCCGGCAGGCCGGCACAGCCCCCCGGAGCCTGCACAGACCACTGGCAGGCCGGCACAGCCCCCCGGCAGGCCGGCACAGCCCCCCGGAGCCTGCACAGCCCCCCGGCAGGCCGGCACAGCCCCCCGGCAGGCCGGCACAGCCCACCGGAGCCTGCACAGACCACCGGCAGGCCGGCACAGCCCCCCGGCAGGCCGGCACAGACCACCGGAGCCTGCACAGACCCCCTGGCAGGCCGGCACAGCCCCCCGAAAGGCCCGTACAGACCCCAGAGAGGCTGTACAAGGCATAAACAGGGTTTTTCTTATTCCGATACCGGAAGTCCCATAGACTTGAATGGGACTTCCGGTATCGGAATCGGCGATACCGATACTTTTTTTAAAGATCGGCCGATCCATTCCGATCCGATACTTTGAAGTATCGGACGGTATCGCTCAACTCTAGTCGAGATACATACCAGGCTGGCTCCATAGTCAAATAGCTTCAAAAAGTAGTAGTAGTATACACCGTGTACAGAATTATTAGGCAAGTTGTATTTGAGAGGATACTTTTTATTATTGAATAACAACTATGTTTTCAATCAACGCAAAAGACTCATAGATATCAAAGCTTAATATTTTTGCAAGTTGGAGTGTTTTTTTTAGATTTGGCTATTTTAGGAGAATATCTGTTTGTGCAGGTAACTATTACAGTGCAGAATTATTAGGCGACTTAATAAAAACCAAATATATACCCATCTCACTTGTTTATTTTCACCAGGTAAACCAATAGAGCAACACAAAATTTAGAAATAAACATTTCTGACATTCAAAAACAAAACAAAAAAAAAAATCAGTGAGCAATATAGCCACCTTTCTTTACGATAACACTCAAATGCCTTCCATCCATACATTCCGTCAGTTGCTTGATCTGTTTACGATCAACATTGCGTGCAGCAGCCACCACAGCCTCCCAGACACTGTTCGGAGAGGTGTAATGTTTTCACTCCCTGTAGATCTCACATTTTATGAGGGACCACAGGTTCTCTATGGGGTTCAGATCAGGTGAACAAGGGGGCCATATCATTATTTTTTCTTCTTTTAGACCTTTATTGGCCAGCCACGCTGTGGAGTATTTGGATGCATGTGATGGAGCATTGTCATGCATGAAAATCATGCTTTTCTTGAACGATACCGACTTCTTCCTGTACCACTGCTTGAAGAAGGTGTCTTCCAGAAACTGCCAGTAGGTCTGGGAGTTGAGCTTCACTTCATCCTCCACCCGAAAAGGTTCATCTTTGATGATACCAGCCCATACCAGTACCCCACCTCCACCTTGCTGGCGTCTGAGTCGGAGTGGAGCTCTCTGCCCTTTACTGATCCAGCCTCGGGCCCATCCATCTGGCCAATCAAGAGTCGCTCTCATTTCATCAGTTCAAAAAACCTTAGGAAAATCAGCCTTAAGATATTTCTTGGCCCAGTCTTGACATTTTATCTTTGGTTTCTTGTTGAAAGGTGGTAATTTTTCAGCCTTCCTTAGTTTGGCCATGTCCCCGAGTATGGCACACCTTGAGATTTTTTATACTCCAGTAACGTTGCAGCTCTGAAATATGGCAAAACTGGTGGCAATTGGCATCTTGGCATCTTCATGCTTGATTTTCCTCAATTCATGGGCAGTTATTTTGCGCCATTTTTTATCAACACGCTTCTTGCGACCCTGTTGGATATTTGCCATGAAACGCTTGATTGCTCGGTGATCACGCTTCAAAAGTTTGGCAATTTCAAGACTGCTGCATCCCTCTGCAAGACATCTCACAATTTTTGGCTTTTCAGAGTCCGTCAAATCTTTCTTCGGACCCATTTTGCCAAAGGAACGTAAGTTGCCTAATAATTAAGCACACCTGATATAGGGTGTTGATGTCATTAGACCACACCCCTCCTCATTACAGAGATGCAAATCACCTAATTTACATAATTGGCAGTTGGCTTTCAAGCCTATACAGCTCGGAGTAGGACAACATGTATAAAAAGGATGATGTGATCAAAATACTCATTTGCCTTATAATTCTGCACCCAGTGTATGTAATTACTGCTATCTCCTGCAAAATTCCGTAGTGAGGAGTGCCGAACATTTATTCAGGTTTTCAACCAGAACGCTTAAGACAACGCATAGGTTAAAAAAAACACACTATGCCAATAATAGTTATGCCATGTTCTTATATGGACCTTGAGAATATATCCATGTCAGAAGGAGCAGACATCAGAAGGAAGGGGTGGAGGTTGATCATAGAACTTTGCTTTACCTTATTGACTTAAAGGAGTACAAAATATGAACCAATTGGCTTTATTAAAAAAAATATTTTTTTTCCTGATACCGAGTGACAATCAGAGTGGGCCTACAGGCATTTAGGCTTCACGGCGATCATAGCCAGAACAAAGAACAATTAGTTCCAGACAGAGCATAACAGTACATTTTAATGGCTACATTTCATCAGCAACATTCCCTTTATAATCTACAGTAGATGATAAATGGATCTGGCAGATTTAAAGGGAATGTGCCCATTTTTTTTCTCAACAATTGGAAAAAAAATGCAAAAATGTATATTTTTTTAATGTTATAAAATAGCAATTTTTGTTCATATTTTCAACTTTAAAAACTGGAGGGAGTGGGGGGGGCAACTGCTGATATTTGCCATAAAAAGTTAGTGTAATGTGAGATAGTGCAACTGCAGTACACATTGGTGGGATCTGCTCCATGTGTGAGATGTCACTCCTCGCCTTATAGATGTTTGGAAAGGATAAGGCAGGATGAAGCGTAGGAGCCATTTTGTTAGTGACAGCAAAGTGGTATTGACAAGTGGATAGTGACACAGAGGTCGGTCGTTAGCACCGATTCTGTTAGTTGAAGGTGTGCTGCTCACCGTTTCAGTGACCGCATGAGATACACGGCTCAGCAGACCGTCATACATGATGAGACTAGATAAATGGCTGTGCTCAGTGTAAAGCCTCACTCAGATATATAATGTAAGGACATCTGAATGAGGCTTTACACTGACTGAGCAGAGAGGAGTCAGTGTTCAGAGCACAGCAGCGTGATGATGAACTCTGAATACTGAAGTGAGTACAGGTCGGCAGCCTGATATTGTATGACTAATCCCAGGTTACCGAGCTGCTCAATAGTCTGATAATAGTACAGCGTCAGGCTCCTGATCTGTGCTCACCACATCTGACAACTACTGCGCAGACCTCCTGTCACCAACAGCTGCGTGATATGGGGGTGTAAATTGTAGCCAAGAGCATAGTTCTGGACTACAATAAAATGGCACCTGACTCCCCCGCAGCGATGAACTGGACACCCCATGGGGATTGCACAGGCCACAGCTGAGGCAGACGCAATATAGGAGGCTGTGGTCTGTGCGTCTCTAGTCTCCCATGGCTGCAGTATTTGTGGTGTGCAAGTGTCATACCCAAACAGTTACACAGCAGCAAATATAAACTGGCAGCAGAAAAAATAAATAAATGTTAAAATCGTGTCATTTTACGGTAATAATACATGATTATATAAATCAATGCAAAACTAAAAATGGCAACATTCTTCTTAAGAACCCGTGCTCTACAATGGGCTGCAGGGCATTGCTACACTGCACAAACAAAAGAGAAGATTCAAATGAAATGATCCACAACTCTAATAAAAAAAAAATTTGATACACATATAAAGCATTCACAGAAAGCCTACAAGTGAAGATCATTAACTGGAAAAATACAAAGTATTAGTGTATCCATAGTCCAGCATAGTGCAATTATTCGCATGTACTTTTATATCTTGGCCGATTTTGGTTTCAAAGACTTGCTGCAAGTATTGGCAACGTGAAATAACAGTGGTCAGATTTGGCTTGGGGAAAAAAAACAATTTTTGTTTTTATAATTCTATAATAAAATAGATGGGATGATTCATTAAGACTGTGCTGTGCAGGCCAGTGTAAGAAGAGGATTGCTGGAGTACAATGCGCCTAATTCTTTATGCAGGTGGGTGCAGTCATGCCCTGTCCATATAGGCATAGCTGGCGTGTAAACACCAAATGTTGCAATATTTTTGAGCAACTTCACCAGAATTCTGCTGAAAATAGCTTAATAAACCAGGACCCAAAAGACTTCAAAATAGTGAATAATTAAGTTATTAAAATCTAATAAAGGCTCATTTTAATAGCTTACACATGTAGCAGAATATGAGCACCGAACTATTACTTGCCAATTACAGGTGGGCTACATAGAGGTAAAGGGACCCCATCCCATTAGAAGGGAGGTACAGTTTACCATTACCTTTTTTTGGGACAGTCACAATAACAGCCCCAATACACGTTAGCGGAAAGCTGGCTGAAGCCACAGATTTTGAGGATCACTCGGCCATCTGATGTGTATGGGCAGCTCCCGGCTCTCTCCAGATAGTAGAGAGAAGCATCGGGCAGGTGGACTGGCAGTGCCTGATACTTTTGTTCTCAGCGGAGATAATCCCGAAATCCCCAGTGCTCTCAAGTATGTGGAGTCGGGAGTGATAGCCTTTGGCCGAACATTCAGCACACGGCTACCCAATGTGTATAGTCAGCTTTCTCTATCTCGTGTAGCGTTACAACTAGAGTTGAGAGAATATGTTCGGAAACGCCAAATGATAGCGTTATGCTATACCCGCTAGTGCAGATGAATCACCAGCGCTAGCAGTGATGGAGCCTCAGACACTGCAGCCCGCGTCCGAGGCTACGTTACTGAATGACGGCACGCGTCACATAATGGGGTCAATGGCAGCGTTAGATGGACTGCGTTACACCGCGGTGTAACGCAGTCTGTTAACGGACTGCCTAAACGCAATGTGACCCCGGCCTCATAGACACTACTAGAATTTTAATGCCAGGTAACACAAGAATACCAATCATCTTGCAGCAAGAAATCAAAACAAAGTTTCATTGCATAAAGTAAAATATGAAAAAGGCAACTTCACAAAAAAACAAACAAAACAAAGAAACCTTCATAATGTTGATAATAAATGGAGTTTTTAGAAATACAAAAAAAAATTAATGCATACCATTTTTTCCCCATTAAAGAAATTATTGCTGATTTGTATCCCCAGAAACCCTCTTGGCAGTGAACCTGTCAGACACATGATGTGGGAGTTTTCATATTAGGCCGGGATCACACATGCAAGAAACTCGGACGAGTCTCGCATGTTAATACCCGGCACTGCCGCTGGCACTCGAGAGCGGAACATTCGGTTGCATGCATTTCTATGCAGCCGCACGCTCCGCTCCTGAGTACAGGCGATAGTGTCGGGTATTAAAATGCGAGACTTGTCCGAGTTTCTCGTATGTGTGATCCCGGACTTAAACCAATTGTCAGTGGTAAGAACATTTTATTTGCTGCCGATGTGTACGGACAGCAATTGGTGTGAAGAAACCGAGACATTGTTCATAGGACGGCACTTTTTATTGCAGCTTATCCCATTTTACATCAATGAAGCTACAATACCGAGCTAATCCCCTGGACACGAGTATCTAATTATTCATTTATTAGATTTGCTGGCGTTTATATAGTAAGGTGTTGTGCACACGACTGTATTATGGCTCCATACAAGCAAAGCGTTGTATAATCATAGCCAAACTAGAGAGCCAAATCTGCACCTCTGGGTCTCATACGGAGGGTTTTTTTTCATGGCATTCATATTTTTCCTTTTGGATACCATTTATAGCGCACCACATGGCTGCACAATGGCTAAGCAGGACGTTCCCCCAGGGACTTCTGTCTATGTCTTGAGGCTTTACTCTCACACTTGACAATATGGATCAGGTATGTGTTGTGAAATGCAGTATTTCCCCCCCCCCATTTCTCTCCATATTGTAACCCTTTTGCTCAGCGTTGTCTATTTATCATCTAGTAGTTCAGTTTTTGGTTAAAGCATTAATTTTTTGCAGAAAAGCAAATAAAAAAAAAAAAAAACCAAAAAAAACATGTGCATGCGTAAACTAATGAAAAGTTTTTTGTTTTTTTTTAGAAATAAATGTCTATGGGGTAAAAATGGTACCAATACCGAGCTGTTGACACATGCTGGGCATTTTAGAGAAAAAAAATTAAGTGATAAGTAAAATATATATTTACATGTAACTTTTTCTTCTCTTTTCATATGCGATATGGAAAATAAATCATGAACATCTATTACCAAATTTTTTAAAAATGAAAATGGATCCAAAATAAGCAAATGTGAATGAGCCCTTGGCATAAAAGACTGTGAACTACTAGCCAAAAATCGGATCAGATTAAGCGTTTTAGTGCAGCTATATTGTATGCGAGAGGCATTTATTTAGTTCCCATAACAGAATCACATTGAGGTACAGAGGGGGACGTGAGGAAAGCCTTAAAAAGGAGGGTATTCCCATCTCCAAGATCCTACCCCAGTATTCTGACTCATGGATATGTAGAACGTATGGTGCCTGGATAGACCTCTCTTTCTGGGCCTCTTCCGTATCGACCTGTACTCACGTTCATACCGATTAATCAGACAGCTTAACTCAGCCACGATCTCATGTAAGAAGACTCCAGGAAAAGAGGGATGCTTTAACTGAAATTCTTGTATTATGATGAAAGCAGCAGGTAAAAAGGAATATTCTTCAGAGGACATGTAACAGGATGCATACAGATGGAGGGACGATCACAAAATGGAGAATGAAGGAGGGAACAAACATACATCACAGGATTACAGGGAGAGAGTTGGAACAAAATACAGGGAAAGGCAAACTTCTGCCTAGCAACAGAGAAACAACACAAACAATGCAAATATTAAATGATTTCCCAAGTCGTGGGACATGACACTCCCCATCTGAAATCCTTGGATTTCACGATGTCCGTAATTCTTCGAAGTCGTTCGAACCTGAAAAACAAGAGAAAAGAGAAAAACATGTATGCAATAATAAACATCAAACATTTTTAAAGTCCAACTCGTTGTTGTTGACCCGTTGAACACCGGAAGATAAGTCCAAGACTATAAACCCATCTTCGGATTGGGGAAGCCGGAAACATGCCAACTCTTCCACCAACCCAGCAATCAAATGGAAAATGTCAATGTTCAATAAAAAACTGGGGAATGAGGAGGAATGCTCCCCGCCGTGAGCAACGTCCAGGAGCAATGTTCAGTTCATGTGACGTCCTCCTTTGGCAGTAGCAGCACGAGATCGGTGACTGGACGGAGGAAGGTTCGGGTAGAGCCCCCTTTTGTCACCTTAACTTCTGTCTTACGAGTCTTTCCGTCCTCGCTGGGCATGACCTTGGTGATAAGACGATAATAATAATCTTTATTTTTAAATAGCGCTAACATATTCCGCAGCGCTTTACAGTTTGCACACATTGGAATCGCTGTCCCCAATGGGGCTCACATTCTAAATTCCCTATTAGTATGTCTTTAGAATGTGGGAGGAAACCGGAGTACCCGGAGGAAACCCACGCAAACATGGGGAGAACATACAAACTCCTTGCAGATGTTTTCCTTGGTGGGATTTGAACCCAGGACCCCAGAGCTGCAAAGCAACAGCGCTAACCACTGAGCCACCGTGCCGCCCATTTATTATTATTATTATTATTATTATAAGACCCATTGGCCAGTCGTTACGATGAGCCTCTTTGTCTTTTAAGAGAACAAGGTCTCCTTCTTGGAGATTGGGACTGGGTGTCTGCCATTTGTGACGGTTTTGAAGCAGGTGCAAGTATTCGGTCTTCCAACGGTGCCAAAACACGTTGGCTATGTGTTGTACTTGCTTCCACTGACGTTTGTAAATGTCCTTGTTATCGAAATTCCCGAGAGGAACTGTAGCAGCTCCAATCTTCTGTGTAAGAAGTGTAGCTGGGGTAAGAATCATTGGAGCATAACAACGTGGGACTTGGAGTTGCTCTAAGAACTTCAAGGACTTCTTCCATGTCTCCCACCTTTGCTGTTTCTGAGTCGGAAGCGGGGTGTCCCAATCAGTGTTCTCGGCAGTGATCTGTCTTAACAGTATCTTGCCTTGAATAGTGATGGATGCTACAAACCCGAGAGAATCGTAGATGCTGTTTATGACGGATAGGACTCCTCGTTTGGTAAAGGGATTGTCACAGGGCGACACTTGGAACGTGAAGGTGTCCTGTTTGATATCCCACAGTAGACCAAGGCTGCGCTGTGTGGGAGGAACATCAGAACCTAGGTTGAGGTCCTTTAGGTTCATGGCATGGTCCTCAGATGGAAACGCACTCATTACTTCTTGACTGTTAGAGATGATCTTGTGGAGTCTGAGGTTTGACGTGGATAGCATTTCCTGTGTCCTGGAGAGTAGGTCAATTGCCTCTTCACTTGTGGGCAAGGACTTGAGCCCGTCTTCTACATAGAAGTTCTCTACGAATTGACGAGCATCGAATCCGTACTCTCTCTCACCTTCCTGGGCTGTCCATCTCAGTCCGTAGATCGCCACAGCAGGTGAAGGACTGTTGCCGAAGACATGGACCTTCATCCGGTAGTCTATGACTTGATTGTTGACATCGTTGTCTTTGTGCCATAGGAACCTAAGATAGTTTCTGCTGTCTTCCTTCATGATGAAGCAATGAAACATCTGCTGGATGTCGGCCATTATAGCAACAGGTTCTTGTCTGAAGTGGATCAATACTCCAAGGAGGCTGTTGTTCAGGTTAGATCCAGTTAGTAGCAGGTTTTTGAGAGAGAGGCCTTCATACTGAGCACTGGAGTCAAACACCACTCTGATCTGGTTAGGCTTGCGAGGGTGATAGACACCAAAGGATGGAAGGTACCAGCATTCTTCTCCTTCCTTCAGTGGTGGCGCAGGTTCAGCATGATCTTTGTCAAAGATGTTCTGCATAAAGTCAATGAAATGCTTCTCCATCTCTGATTTCCTCTTTAGGGTACGTTTTAAGGATGAGAACCTTGCAGTTGCTTGCTGCAGGTTGTTTGGCAACCTCGCTCTTGGGAAACGAAAGGGTAAAGGAGCTACCCAACTGTTGGAGTCATCTTGAACAAATTCTTTGTCCATAACCTTTATGAATTCTTTATCTTCCCTTGTGGGTGCTAACTTGTTGTCTTCACTTGTGGAATCGAACACTGTTGACCCGAGGTTTTCGTCCCAGGGCTGGAGCATGTTCATGTTGTTGAAGGATTCCTGTTGCCTCTTGGTGTTGCTCACTTTCTCTTTCACCCAGTAATGATGTGGGCATGGCTGAAAATGAGTGCTGCAACCATTTGGCAAGATGTGTGTTTTGTAAGAGGAGATGTTATTAGGTCTCTTCATCTTGTGTATGCATACATCGCCTATAATTACCCAGCCTAGATCAAAGCGTTGGGCAAATGGTGCGTCGTGTGGTCCGTTAATTTGCTGACGTACCTTGTGCAGCCGGAGAATGTCTCTGCCAAGCAGAATGAGGATATCTGCGCTGTTGTTGAGGGCTGGTATCTTGTTTGCTATCCCCTTGAGATGTGGGTGATGAAGAGCAGCCTCTGGCATTGGGATCTCTTCTTGATTGGATGGAATTTGGTTGCACTCGACAAGTGTGGGTAAGGGTATCTCCACGGTGTTGTCGAGGGATGTCGCTATAAGACCACTGGCCCTTCTCCCAGAGACCTCTGTAACACCGCTGCAGGTACCTAAGGTGTAAGAGTAAGCATTTCCCTTTAAGTTAAACATATCAAAGAGTTCTGACCTTGCAAGTGATCGGTTGCTCTGATCATCCAAGAGGACGTACACCTTCGCGGCTTTCTCTGGGTCACCGTTGGGATATACAGTGGGGAAAAAAAGTATTTAGTCAGTCAGCAATAGTGCAAGTTCCACCACTTAAAAAGATGAGAGGCATCTGTAATTTACATCATAGGTAGACCTCAACTATGGGAGACAAACTGAGAAAAAAAAATCCAGAAAATCACATTGTCTGTTTTTTTTTTTTCACTTATATTATGGTGGAAAATAAGTATTTGGTCACATGTGGAGGTGGCACTTTGTGGTTGTCGAGGGTATATTGACCTTGAATGCAGGATTCTGTAAGTGGATCGGCATGCTGGTGCTCTAGAGAAGTGTCAACACCATCAAGAGTGTTAGTGATGATCTGCGGATCGCCATCTTGGCTTAGCACGTAGTCTCTTGTGCGTTCAATAGGGTCTTCTGCCTCCATTTCACACAAACTGACGCTGTCTCTTTGACTCCCACTGACAGCCTGCTCGAGTACCTTTAATTCTGCCATGGCTGTTGCATGCTCACATTCCTTCTCTAGAGCTTCCTTTTCCGCTTTCACGCGTGCCGCTTCTGCATCCATTTCTGCTCTATTTTGTGCAGCAGCTGCATCCATTTCTGCTCTCTTTTGTGCAAAGGCAGCTTGTACCTTAGTAGTTTCAGCCTTAGCACGTGCTCTTATAAGCTGCTCAGTAAGAGTAGAATATTTTGATGAACTTGACCTAGATGAACGTTTTGAGTGCTTACACGATTTGGATGAGCGAGTTGATGCATCTGGTGTTCGTGCGATTCTAGCCTCTATCTTGGCTTTAATGTCACGTACAGTGCAGTCTCTTTCAGAATTAAGCTGCTGGAAACCTTGCAATTCGTTTAAAGTCTCTGGGAGATTCAGTTTCTTCAGGAGAATAATGTATTGGTCACTCTTCTCTATATACATTTGGTATGCTGTGCATAATTGTTCTAGGACTCCCTCTGGTGGTAACTCATGAGAAGCAGGCCTTGATGCAGTGTCTATATGACTCAGCACTTTCTTCCATACTGAAGACACATCACTATATAATTCACATTTTGCAGTCTCTAAATTCTCCATGACTTTCCATGTGGGTTTGACTGTACGTTTTCCCCTTTCGCTAGATGGTGGATGGGGGTCTGGGTCTCTTTCCTGTGCTTGTAAGTCTGGTAGGGACATTGTATTCCTTGCTTCAGACATGATTAGATTGCAGGCAGGAAGAGTTGATGATGGGGGTTATACTTCCCACTGTTCAGCAACAGGAAATACACAGAGACTCTGCACAGAGGTGATACTTTGTATCTAATGCTGGAGCAGCTGCAGGGTCCTGTGTAATGATGGGAGTTATATTCCTCTCTGTTCAGCTGCAGTGTGTAGCTTCTATGCACGCTGGGGTCTGGCTGGAACTGGGTTAGTCTATCTGGGAAAAGTCCTTTTCCACTGAGATTTAGCACAGACCTTGAGTTACTGTCTCTGAAGGCAGGTTATTCCTTTTTACTATTCTGACTCATGGATATGTAGAACGTATGGTGCCTGGATAGACCTCTCTTTCTGGGCCCCTTCCGTATCGACCTGTACTCACGTTCATACCGATTAATCAGACAGCTTAACTCAGCCACGATCTCATGTAAGAAGACTCCAGGAAAAGAGGGATGCTTTAACTGAAATTCTTGTATTATGATGAAAGCAGCAGGTAAAAAGGAATATTCTTCAGAGGACATGTAACAGGATGCATACAGATGGAGGGACGATCACAAAATGGAGAATGAAGGAGGGAACAAACATACATCACAGGACTACAGGGAGAGAGTTGGAACAAAATACAGGGAAAGGCAAACTTCTGCCTAGCAACAGAGATGCAACACAAACAATGCAAATATTAAATGATTTCCCAAGTCGTGGGACATGACACCCAGTATATAGTAGGTGTAATAATAATATCAAATACCTCCAATTAGAAAGGTAGTATGGTTCTCCTGAGTTGCTATGTCCCTTTCCATAGGTATCCATGGTTACGGCCACTTATATAGTGACAGTTATCTAGTTGCTAGTGGTCGTAACCATGGACACCTAAGCTACTGCAATGCCCTGCACACGAGGAAAGAGACAGAGAATCAGAAGAACTATACTACATTTCTAATAGGGGCATTTGATAATACAGGGTGGGCCATTCCTATGGCTACCCCTTGGGTGGGCCATTTATATGGATACACCATTGTTTTTCTTGTGAAATTCTCAATAAGTTTGATGTGTCACATGATCCTCTTCACATTGAATTTAGGTGTATCCATATAAATGGCCCACTCTGTATATTGGGATAGGATCTTGGAAATGGGAATACCCCTTTAAGGCCCAAATACGCATTTGACTACTTTTATTCGATCCTGACGAAATGTGATGTCAGGGAAGAGAAAAAGTTCCAGGTGTTGAAACTTAAAGGACCCGACTTGTGTCAGAGGAGCGTGTGGGTGGTTAAGGGAGAGATCACTGACGGGTGAATGAGCAGAGGTCCGTCAGCCATCATAAGTGTATGGCCAGCTTTAGTCTACAGCTCCCACATGAGTGACAGGTTCACGTAGTTACACGTCTACAACAGTTTAGCGGGTTGCAGTAATGCTGCAGTTACACGGCCCCAGAGGGCCACCAGCATACAATTCCTAATGACATTTATACATTTCGTATAATTTAAAGGGAATCTATCATGCTAAAGAGGCAAACCTGTACCTACAAGGTACACACAAGAAGGACTTCTGGGACATAAGCAATATATTGTTATCCACCAATAAGCCCCCAGCTTCTAAGGGGTAAACAATAGATCCCTGGTTAAAGATGGCCTTGCCCATTACATAATAAAATCTAGTGGGCACATCACTCAGGCGGTGAGCAAAATCTAAACAGTTTCCAATTTTATAGACTGTACGATTAAAATATTATGAATGCTCAAAGGGGTTTTCCAGGTCGATAAAAGCAGCAGAAAGTCTCATCTGAAATGTCAGTGAAAGCCCCCGATGGTTTAGTATTAGTGGAGCCCCCCAATGGTCTAGTATTAGTGGAGCCCCCAATGGTCTAGTATTAGTGGATCCCCCGATGGTCTAGTATTAGTGGAGCCCCCGATGGTCTAGTATTAGTGGAGCCCCCCGATGGGCTAGTATTAGTGGAGCCCCCCGATGGGCTAGTATTAGTGGAGCCATGGTACAAGATAGCAGATTACTGCAGAACATCTTTGCTTCTCATATTTACTGCTTAGCTAAAGTGAACACGATCATTGTATAGATATGGAAGATACCACCGTCCCTATAAAAAGGGCACCTACAAGTCTAAAAAAATTGTGCAATATTAATTGTAACACTACCACCTCGATCAGAGAGATTCCCTTTAAGTTATTTTTTTTAACACATTGCACTTTGTAAACTGACGGATTGCTGTAAAATCACCATAAAGTACAGGTCATTTGATGCGATGGTGAATTCTCTGTGCTCACAAATACTATAGAAGAATGAAAACACCACAAGTTTAATGAAGTGACAAATGCACTTTTCTTTTTACAAGGCAATCACAGACTGCAAATATTAATAAGGCTGCAAGACAGGAAAAAAATAAAAAAAGTAGCAGGTTCTTCTTCCAGGATGATAAATTACACATTTAGAAGGTAAACGTTCGTCAATTTGCTTACATCTGCTGCCCTTGGAATACAGTCATTGCTGGTCGTATTTCCATGTACAGGGTCATCAGTTTAGATGGGTTTTCCATGACTACAATATCGATGGTCTATCCATAGAATCAGGAGCCAATCAGCTGGTTGAAGGGATGGGCACAGCACCAGACCACTTGTGGTGGCCATGCCTGGTACTGCAGCTCAGTATAATTTAAAGTGTAACCTGCAGTAGAATGTCTGTCTCTAGTTCCTCTTCCATAGAACTTTATAAGCACCAACTGACATCTCTCATCTCAATAATCGGAAAGTCTGTCTTCACTGAATACAGATTTTAACCATCACTTGAGAGTGAAAGATCAGTCCAGGAGGAGGAGAAAGCAGATGCATCTGATAAGATATTACAACGTTGCTTATTTTATATGTGTACTATTGATTTATGCAATAAAAATGTAAATGACAGCTACACTTAAGTGAATAGAACAAAACTGCAATACCAGGAATAGCCACTATAAGGTGTATGGAGCTGTGCATGGTAGACAATGCAGGGAAGACTGCTCTTGCTGGAGTGCTGTGGCCAGCTGATTGGCAGGAAAGCAAGGGATGGATATGTGGTGCCCCTGAGGCTCAGTCGCCACAGAGGCACTGCACCTCCTCCTGAGGTGTGGTGCCCCACCATCCAGGTAAGTTGGAGGCTCCTAACCACGCTCCAACACTCGCACCCCAAACAACAGAGTAGTTCAGCAAAGCCACATTGCGGATCGCTGCTTGGAGTGTAGCAGAGCACCTTTGGTGGCTCTCTGCTTGGAACACTGAACGTGCTGGGAGGCAGGTGGAGTTGAGAATACATAAAAGAGCGGGAAGGTTTAGAATTACAGGTCAATCAGACAGTAGGTCAGTCTGAGAGAGGAAGCCACTCAGAGAGGAGTGAGGAAAGAAGTTCCCTGAGAGAGGGATGGAGGAAGGAGCTGCTGCAGCAGACCTCAGTGACCTGGGTCTGCTAGCACGGGAAAGGAAAGGAGAAAAACATTGAACTGAATCCTGATCTTCCAGGAGAAGGAGAGATTAGTATGGAACGAAGGAGTAAAAGGGAACAGAGAAGACGTGGGTTAGGAGAGAACCCTGCCTAGAAGTTCTAAGCGCAAGGCCGTGGCCCGGTCCCCGAGGTTGTATGGATGCTAATGGTCCTGCAGCAGACACCGGTGGAGTAGTGGGCTGTAAATGCACTACTCCCATCTAAGACTTGGGGGCACAACAGCAACTTGGATAGTGAGCCGGGACTCAGGAGTGAGGAGTCCCCGAAGCAGGCTACATCTGTCTGCCGTACAAGTAGAGTTCTTGGGAACATCAGTCAGGAGGCACTCCAGTGTAACTCAGTACTGGGAGTACTTCACACTTAAAGGCGCTATAAGAGGAGACTGTTGTGAGTTCATTCTCTGGTCCACCAGGTGTGAGTTCTCCTTCCTTGCTCCCTCTGGTAGTAACAGGAGGTAGCGAGGCTGATTTAATCAGTAATGATCTGCCACCTGATAATGAGGATGACGATTGGACCTCAGGAATCTTAGACTGGATTTAAGACTGCCGACGCCCTATGCTGGTGCTGGTGATTCCTCAGGATTTTCAGGTCTAGGTTTTCAGCTCTGTTCCAGTCATCTCAAGCTAAGTTTTCTGCTAATGTTCACACTTGATTTTGTTGGTCTATTCAGTTTTTTGTGTGGTCAGCCAGCCCCGTATAGGCCTGTGCTGATTTTCCACTCTTATTTATCTGTATTTGGCAATTTGCTGTTTTTGTACCTTTATTAGATTGGCCTCTTTTTGCCCTGTCTCAGAATATTTCAGACTGCTGATATAGTGGGAGAAGTCTAGTGACTTCAGGGTTAATTTTGCTATCAGAAGTGTTGGACATTATTTTTGTAGGGCTTTTGGCAGATTGCAGACAGTGTCTTTCCTTTCCTATTCTTTCTAGTTAGTTTGGGCCCCATCGCTTGCTCAGCCTATTTTCCTGCCTGTGTTTGTGCTTTCATCTTGTTTCACCGTCAATACATGTGTGGGGGCTGTTTTTCTTTTGGGATCTGCTCTGGGGCAGTTAGTTTTTCCCTTTTCGTGCTTTAGGCTTATATAGTCCTCCGGCTGTGACGAAGCATCTAGGATCATTGTAGGTACGCTCCACGGCTGCTGCTAGTTGTGTGGTTAGGATCAGGGATCTGCGAGCTGCATAGTTACCAACCTCTCTGGTTTTCTGTGACTTAGCTTGTTTTTTCCTCCTCGGTGACCCATTCATAACAGGAGACGTTCAGAAAGGTACATGTTGGCGGAGCGTTGGAAGGGAGCATTCCATCTGACCTGGAGGTTGATTGAGCCCCTGATCCGGAGTACACAGTACGGAGGCAGGCACCTGTGTGTACTACAGACTGTGAGTAAAGCTTTGGAACTACAAGCCTTGGTGTCCTCCATTGATTCTTGCGTCCACACACCCAGCACTGCTACATCTGGGTACCCACTTCCACACCGCTTGTGCCTCTCCTCTAACTCCACATCTACACTTCCCTGGGGCTACAGCCTCACCTGTGGGGAGCTTCACCATCTTGGCTACAACACACCACCATCCCCAGAGGATCTGCAAGCAGCATCGGCTTAACATCTCACTTGCTGAACACCACAGGTGGCGTCACAAACTATTCCATTAGCCACATTCCACCATTCAAACTCCCCCTATTAATTGGGCGCCCAGGGCCACGGACCGGGTCACCGCTGCTGTGACACATCCCGCAGACACCGGCCCGGTACCGAGTACCCCACAGCCCTGGGAGGGCGACCCAGATATCCATTGATCTGATGGGATCAAAGATCAATATTCTTGTCCTGGAAAACCAGTTTAAAATGGCTCAAAGATCACATCTAACCATAAATCTTTGTGAGATTAGTCAGAAGATGGCAACCAAGGATCTCTACGTATGCAGTCACCTTACAAAAGCAAAAGTGCCAAACGTGATCCAGTCACTTGACTCAAAAATCACTCACAATCAGCCAAAAATGGAAAATATTCTAACTTCTAGTGCCCACCAAGACTAACTATTCCCTGGGCAGCAAACCAAGAAGTTCACTTCTAGAATATGTAATATGATTTGCAAAGAAATAAATTCTTGGCTGTCTATCAAGCATTAAGTAAAAGCCAACAGTCTCCTTGTCAGATCGAAGGCTTCCACATGTTCGGCATTGTCTATACCACCATTCCCCCCCACAGCCTTATTTTCCATTGTAGATAAATAATGCACTCCTATTCACGTAATCTTATTTTTCTTCTTTTCTCCTTGCATCCATCATGACTTCCAGAGGTTATGGCAAGACTCCATAACAGACATGTCGTCTTCAGCTTCTCAGAATGAAATTGTAACACTGATACTTAAAGCCGGCATCCAGCCTTTTACATCATGCAGAAAACATCTGAAAGCCTACCACTAAAGAGACAGAAAAATCTGCTGCAATCATGGAAGAACAGATGCAATACCGGGCGATCATTTCTCCTCTCATCTCAGTTCCGCTGTGTATAGGAGTAGTCTGATGTGGCAATAATCCGAAGGGCTAGATTCTGCACAAGCTATAACGTACTAACCAAATTATGAAGCGACAGCCTTCACATTAATGAGTTTTGCAGATGAAAAGTTTGCGAGTTACTCAGTAACATAGTGCAAGCTTTTCTTGAAATGAGTGCTGTTCTTCTCTTAGTACATGTATGGGGGGCATGTTGAGGCATCTAGTCTGAGTGCGTACATCTCCTCTGGACAAAGCCAAGTGTGAAACGCGCGTTGGGGTCATTGCTGCTAACAGGTATAGATACAGATTCCTTACATTGGCACCTTTTGCATAACCAGTGTTTTATTGTAGCACTTTCTCATGGTAATTAGACTTGATTGGTTTGATTATTTATTCATCCTGGGCAATGCTAGTATAGCAATTTAATTATATACCTTAAGGACCATGGACTTGTCCCTTTTGTAGACTTATTTGTCTGGAATTGGTTCTTTTTTTGCACAGTCATTTTATTCACTCCATTATTGTTATGCTTGCATTGCTCTATTAATAGAGACTTCTCTCTAATACTTGGTACAAGCCTTTGTATATATATATAAACATTTCACCAGGATTTGGTCATGTAGGCTAGTCTTTTGGACATTTTTTGGTAAAATAACCCTTTTTGTATTCTCCATTAAGCTTAACTTTATCTGGGCACACTTTTATGCAGGGAATGCATCATCCATCTATACCATAGGATATTTGTGCAGCAATTTTTTTGTATTGGTGTTACCCGCTTTTAATTGGCATTGTTGCATTTATTAAATAAAATTTGTCTTTTATTATGAAAATATGTAACATTTGCATTGTTGCATGTACTAAATAAAAATCCATTTTTTATGGTATTTAAGCTTCCATTGTTTTTTCGGTTTTCTTGTAAACAGATACAGTATATACTTAATACTAGACTAGTTGGTACATGCTGTGCACAGGAACAATGTTACGCGCACTATTTCTCTGAC
Organism: Dendrobates tinctorius; assembly: GCF_039654945.1. NCBI lineage: Eukaryota > Metazoa > Chordata > Amphibia > Anura > Dendrobatidae > Dendrobates > Dendrobates tinctorius. The sequence continues at coordinate 91,545 of NW_027362029.1, forward strand.
AGTTGAACATTAAAAAAAACCCCTGCGGTTTACTCACCTATCCCAAGTCTCCGCCACTGCTCCAGATGTCTGATATGTTGCCAGCGCTGCAGCTAATCAGTGAGATTAACTTGGGCAAGTCAGCAATATTAACGTGACATTAACACTGCAGAAAATATCAGACACTGGGAGCAACAGCTGAGACGCAGTGCTGGACCCAGGGACCGAGTAAATAACATTTTTATTTTTTACTTTTCAAATATATTTAAATAAAAAAATTACCATGGCTAGCTGCCTTCCTATATTTCCAACAGTCACCCCACCAGAAAAGAATATGCACGGCAGCCAGGATCGAATATAGAGGAAGTCTGGGGAGGTGTACCTAAAAGAAAGCAAAACAAGAGTTAAGAACATGAAAAAACAAACTCTGTTTCACTCAAGGCGAGTAAGGAGCATTCAGTTTTACCACCATTTTCTCTCAGATTTCTAGTAGGAAACAATCTGCTAAAAACTTTGCCACCATAGTTGTCCAGCACAAATAGTTGATGACTAGTAGAAGAGCTTATATTCTAATTTAGAAGTAAAGCCCGTTTCATCAGATCATACACGTTGAATGGACTTAAAGGTTATTCCAATCTCCAAGATCCTATCCCAATAAGTAGTAGCTGTAATATTAGCATATACTTCCAATTAGAAATGTAGTGTAGTTTTTCTGATTCGCCATGTCCCTTTCCTCATGTTCAGGCATTGCAGGACCTTGGGTATCCATGATTACGGCCACTGATATAGTGGCAGATATCCATGGTCACGACTACTAGCAACAAGGTAACTGTCACTATATCAGTGGTAGTAGTCATGGATACCCAAGGTCCTGCAGTGCCTGCACATGGGGAAGGAGACTAAGTGAATAAGAAAAAAAACCCAAAACATTTCTAATTGGAAGAATATGCTAATATTATACACCTACTACTTATTGGGATAGGATCTTGGAGATGGGAATACCCCTTAACTTGTACAGTAGAATCTCAAGGGTGGCTTGAGAATCAGTGGTACCGTTTCTAGCACTCCACCTTCTTTACTTGAAAGAGGCAAAGCTGTTTCTGGGAAAGAAGCAGACTTGGTGTTTTTTTCTAGTTCCATAGACTCTATAGACCAGGGGTCTCAAGCATTCAGGTGCCATATCTCAAAACAGGAGATGTTCCGCACGCTGTTCATGGCCACGTCTGGTGAATGACTCACACAACGCCTTGTGCTGCTGGTACCCACCAGAGAGGATCTCCACACAAGGCCAGAGGGAGCATGTGCTGGGGGGCATTACACTGTATAAATGGAGCTGTGGGGCCATCATACTGTATGTAATGATGGGCATTTCAATGTGACACCATTTACTTTTTTTATTTATTTATTTATTTATTTATTTATTTCTTTAAGTGACTCAGGAAGCAGCTTTATTTTAAGACCCCTGCCATAGCCAGAGTATATGTGGTTTCCCAGTCCATTAAAAAAGATTTAAAACAGCTGATAAGGTGAAAAAATGAAAGCCCTCAAAAACAAGAGAAGTAATATTTCCCTCACCAATCGCCTGACACTCCCATGCCATCCCTCCCTTCCCTGGTCACCAGCTGGTCTGTTTACCCACCTCCAGCTAGGATGGGGCCTGCAGACATTACCGAGATCACTGCCAATGGCAGTAAATGCCTGCTTGGTCACATGTTGGGATGACAAAATCATTTAAGCTGGGGAAACCGACCGGCAGAGCTGGAAAAACCCATTAGGTTTGTAAATTTTTATCCCTCAGAAACAAAAAACACGCAACATACTGGTATACTCCATTATAGACCAAGAATTATGTGATGAGTGTTGCAAGAATGGCTATTGTAATCCCAAGTCCCAGGCCACTACCGGAACGATCAAACGTCCACCACAGGCCCAACGACAAGGCTGCCAGCGTCAGGGACAGCAGGACGTTATTAGCAAAATCCAGTTTCTGATTGAAAGATTGAAGTTAAGGAACAGAACAGAAGTCACACAGTGTACGATTACATTTACACCCTTAAATAACCGGAGGCTTTCACAAGAGCTTGGATTCCATGGAAATAATGAACACAAAACATTGATCGATAAATGCAATTGGTGCAAGACCCAGCCCACTGGGTGATCAATAATCTGTGGCCACTGTATGAAAGACCTGAGTACTGCCTCCTACCTCCTCTTGATTAACAGGTCTAATGCAACATTATTGCTGTAGCTTGAAGTAATTGCACCTTCGCACCAGGCCGACTAGGTATAGAAGAGTGGTTTTCAGGGTTCACATCCAGCGGCCAGAGAGTACTCACATGGCTGCTGGACGGCGTAATCAATTAGCACCAAACCATTGGTAATGATAAACCTCTTTTGATCCAAACATCTCATACATGGCATGGAGACTATTGCAGCACATGGAGTCCTACAAGACATGACACTTAGACCTCCATCCAAAGCAGTTTTCTTACATGTAACCTAAAGGAGTATGCTAGAAATCAAGACCTAAAAGTCAAAAGCATATGGAGCCACAGTTAAGGTGCCCTACTATAGTGCTGTACAGGGCTGCACCATAATATGGCCATACACATGCCTTACAACACATTGCAGATCATAAAGCCACCAATAAAAAGGCAGCACTGGTTGTAACATTCAGACGGAAGGATACAGCACTAGCGTGATTGATGCCAACAAACACTGCTATACATCTCATGACACTGGCCCATTCTCTCTTGAACTTGTGAGGTTCTCCAAGGTGGCTGTCAATGCAGGGATAAAGAAGGCCACAAAACAGGAGATGGCAGTGGATGCCACCCAATTATTGACGGCGATTGATATATTTGGTGTCCATTATCCCATAAACAATAGTAGCGTGCCATTTTCCATACTTCTTAGACTGTGAGCTCACGCGTTCTCAGTGTATGTAGCTGGAGTCATTTTTACATTCGTCTTTGTACAGCAACACGGAATACGATGGTGCAATATAACAAACGTTAATTACCATGTAGGTAAACTTAATTAGGAGATAAAGATACTTTGCATTTCTCTTATAGGGGCTTACATATGTTGTGTAAGTGGAGAAAAGATGTAGATTTTAGGCCCAGATGTATAACAGCGTTCAGTTCTCCTTATTTGCTCCTGCCGTCTGGAGATGATTTATGGCTTGTCCTTTGTGAATGTTGATCACATCCTTATTTTCGTCTTGAGAATGCCAATGGGGTCAGGGCAGTAGCGTAGCTACCGGGGGGCAGAAGGGGCGGTGGCCCCGGGCCCGGCGCTCTGAGGGGGCCCACTGGAGCTAAACTAAACTACACCACTATTCTGTGGCAGAGCAGGGAGAAGCGATCCCCCTACTCTGCTGCCCAGCCGCTATGGGCCCCTGAGAAGGCGGTGTGGGGCCCCGGTGCCAGCAGTGGGCCCCCCACCTCTCAGTCAGCAATGTGGTCCTGGGATATTCTGTGCACACAGGACCTGTGATGAGGTCACAGGAGGAGCGGAGTCAGGGGTCACATGATCTGGGGCTTCAGTGGCTGTGTGGTGTTTTGCAGGTACGCAGGATGCAGTGATGAGTCGCGAGACAATTTGGTGTTTTCTATAATAACGTTTATAAGACTAGAGGGAACTTTCCTCAGTCACGGCCTGATCAACAAAAGGGGTAACACGGGTTGCCCTTGCAGGGGCTCTAAACAAGCAAACACAAACAGGTAAAACACGACTACTTCCGGCAATAGCCGGTCACTACAGGGCCGCGGTATGGCCGCCTACGGGTCCTTAGTTATATAGTCAACTTAGCCATCCAGGCATCCCTTGCCGTTCGGGATGGTGGTCTTTTGGCGTAGTAGTCACTGGGCCTAGTTGTTGAGGCGTTGACGAAGTCTTCGCGCGCTCCGGCACACTGATGACACTGGAGCCCCACAGGCCCCGGTGGAGTCCTTGGACGGATGGGCCGCAGCACCCGGAATGGGGCAAGCAGCAGCGATGTGGGGTGGCGAATGACAGGCCACCTGCGCAGCTAACGGCTGCGACGGGGAGTCCGCGGCCAGCAGAGGCTCGGCCTCTGCTGCGGACTGGAGTGGGACAGTAGTGGCCGCCGACGGCACTGTACTTGGGTGGCTGCGGGTGGCGGGGAACAGGCCGCAGCCGCGGGCTGGAGTGAGATGGCATCGGCCACGGGCGACTGCGGGTAGGCCACAGCCGCGGGCTGAGGTGAGGCGGCATCGGCCACGGGTCGAACTGGGGCCGCAGTGGCCGCGGGCTGGAGTGGGGCAGCAAGTCTCGGATGATCGCCTTGGCGCCGTCCCTCTGGAGTCCTCAGTGAGCATCTTCCCTGGCACGGGTAAGTCGCTCTAGCTTTCAGTCGCTCCCACGGTCTCCTGCTGCCTCTGTCCCTGTCTGCTGACTCATCGTCCCGGGAATTCCCCGCCTCCTCTATACTGGTCCCTCCCCCAGCCCATCCGTCTGTCACAACGGTCCGTCCCCGAACTCTGTCCCCCGGGGACAGATTCCCCCGGAACCCAGATGACGGCTCCCTTGGTTCCGACCCGGACACTCGACGGGGGCCGTTCCTCCCACACTCCCCCGCCCTGTATGCTCGCCAGTCCTCGGGCGAGGGTTTTCGTAGACTCGGGTTAGTTTTTTGGGACGACAGTCCTTGTCGCCATACAAACTGGTCCTGTTCGTAACATTCAGGGGGTTTGCCAGCTGTTGACCGCTCGGAGCGTCAAAGCTCGGGTGTAGTGGAGTCTTCTGGGGTGGTGGAAGGTGGTCGAATAGTTGGTTCTGGTGGGATTCCCGGGTCTACTGTAGTGCCACAACTGGGGTGACCCGCAGATGCGATGGGGAAGTCCTCTTCGTCATCCAGGTCCCAGACCGTGGGCGGGGGGTCGGGGACCTGGAGGGTCGGTTCGAGCCGCGGGGGATCGGTAGACGTACAAGGCCGTAACATGTTACGGTGCACAACCCAAGTGAGGGGAGCGTTGTTTCCTTCAGTTTGTATTTCGTACACAGGCCCGTCGGGGCTTGCTCGGCACAACACTCGGTACGGGTTCACCTCCCACCGTGGTTCTAACTTGTTTTGGGGACATTGATCAAGTACGAGTACCTGATCCCCAGTCTGAAAGTCAATAGGTGGGGGCATTGCTCCCCCCTGATGTTCTAGATCCTGGAGCTTTGTATGGACGATACAGTGGAGGGTCTGCAGCCGGTGCCGGTGGTTGCGGACCCACGAGGATACCCCGGTCCAGGGTTTGGGCTCCTCCTGGTTCAATTCCACCTCCATAATTCCTTTGCCTTCCTGTCCGAACAGCAATGAGTAGAGGGTGTAACCAGTCACTCGATGCACCCGATTGTTATATACCCACACCAGCTCTGGGACATACTCAGGCCAGCGGGCCTTGCAGTCGCTCTCCAGGGTGCGCAGCATTTGGATTATCGTACGATTGAATCATTCGCAGGCTCCGTTTCCCTGCGGGTGGTACGGCGTATTCTGCGATTTATCGATACCGTAAAGATGGTGTAGCTCTTCCATGACTTTTCCTAGGAAGCACGTTCCTTGGTCCGAATGCGTTCGTTGTGGACAGCCGTACACTTGAATAAAGTTCTTGCAAATCGCCTAGGCTGCCGACTCCGCTGTTTGGCCTCGAGTGGGGGTGACCACGGCGAACTTGGTGAAATGGTCCACCATAACGAGACAATGTTCATACACCTGATAGGCAGGACCTATGGTCAGATAGTCCACCGTAAGAAGCTCCAGAGGGGCTGATGTTACAATAGTTTGCACCGGGGCTCGTTGCGCGGGGGGTTTAGCGAGCTCGCACGGGCGGCAGGTTCGACAAACTTCTTCTACAGCAGCGTGCAAGCGTGGGTGGTGCGCTATCTGCTGCAACCATTGTAAAGTCTTTTGAGCACCAAAATGAGCCCCTTCTCATGGGCTTCCCAGGCCAGTTGGTTGAGATCGGCTCCGGGCACGATCACCTGCCATATCGTAGCTGACGTGGTTTGTGATATGGCTTTTCGATACAAAAGTCCCTTTTCGAGGACTAGTTTTTCCCACTGGTGCAACATCAGCAACATATCTTGGGTCAAAGTCTGTCTCTGTGAGCCCGTGGGCAATTTACCGGTGGCCACCCATCGGCGTAGGAGTCCAACTTCTGTATCTTCCTGTTGCTGCTGAATCCTTTTGTCGCGGGGCTGTTCCAGCATCCCTCCTAGGAGTCCCGGATGAGGCGCTTCTTGCGTATTGACTGTAAGTGCGGCAGTAGTGAGGGCGAACGGCGTCTTGTCTGCTTCTAATTTGTCGTCTCGACTTCTTCCTGGGGTGGTGTGTCGGATTCTGGAGAGCGCGTCGGCGTGCACGTTTTCAGCTCCCCGTTTGTAGATGATCTTATAATTGAATTTGGCCATCCGAGCCACCAACCGCTGCTCTAGGGCCCCCAGTTTGGCATTCTCCAAATGGGCTAACGGGTTGTTATCGGTCCGCACTACTACTTCGGAGCCCGCCAGGTACTCTGCGAATCGCTCCTTCATTGCCCATACTACCGTGAGGAGCTCGAGCTTAAAGGAGCTGTAATAGTCCGGTTTGCGTTCTGAGTCATGCAGCGACTGGCTACCGTAGGCGATCACTTTCTCCCGGCCATCCTGCACCTGTGACAACACAGCTCCTAGTCCCTGGAGGCTGCTGTCGGTATGCAGGATGAACGGTTGCGAGAAATCCACATATGCCAATACCGGGGCGTCCGAGAGAGCAGCTTTGAGATCTTGAAACGCATCCTCTTGCAGTTGCTGCCACTGGATCTTCCGTCCATTTGCCCCAGCGGGAGCACCCTTCAGCTGGTCTTGCAGGGTTCGAGCTCGGCGTGCAAAATTCTTCACCAACTGACGGTAGTAGCCGGCCAACCCCAAGAAGGCCCGCACGTCCTTCACCGTCTCTGGGGTAGGCCACCCCTGGATGGCAGCGACCTTTTCCAGGGATGGTTGGACGCCCTCTGCCGAGACGGTATGCCCCAGGTATTCGATCTGGGTGCAGAACAGGTGGCATTTCTGGGGCTTTATCTTTAACCCGTACTTCTGCTGCCGGCCGAGCACCTGCCCCAACAGCCTCAGGTGGTCCTCCAACGTGGCGGAATAGATGAAAATATCGTCCAGGTATATCAATGTGGCTTCAAAGTTGAGGTCTCCTAGACACCGCTCCATCAACCGCTGAAATGTTCCTGGGACGTTGGCCAGCCCAAACGGCATCCGATTGAACTCGAACAGTCCCATGGGAAGGATGAATGCCGTCTTGGCTCTGTCTTCCTCCGACATCGGCAAATGCCAGTACCCACTGGCCAGGTCTAGGGTTGAAAAGTACGTTGTGTTCCCTAGGGCGGACAGAGACTCTTTTATGCTGGGCAATGGATACGAATCCTTGATGGTGCAGGCGTTCAACTTCCAATAATCCACACAAAAACGCAGAGTGCCATCTTTTTTCCGAGCCAGGACAATAGGGGCCACCCAAGGGCTCTGGCTTTCTCGTATGACCCCCTTCCGGAGCATTTGGGCTAATAGAGTTTTCACTTCCTGGTATAGCTGCGGTGGTATCTGCCGATATAGCTCCCGGATGGGGAAGCTCCTGCCATGGGGATCCCATGCGTGATGGCCATGGTACATCCGAAGTAATCCTCGTGGCTGGCGAAGACGCTGTAAAATTGTCCAAGAAGTGTCTCTACCCGGAGAAGCTGGGCTGGCGCTAGGCCGGAAAGTTCAGCCCGCATTCTCTCCAGGATGACTCGACCTTTTTCTTGGGCCAAGGATGCGGCAGTCTGTTGGGTTCGTACCATTACTGCCCAGGGATCTTCGGGTTGCACCCTCAACTGGACTGCGGGGTCCGGCAGCACGTCTTCCAATGGCCTTACTTGTTTGGCTATTTCGGCCCGAGGCTTCAGGGCGATATCCTGATCTTCCAGGTAGACACAATGTACCAAGACGGTCCCTTCCCGCACTGTGGCCAGGGAGCGGGCCACCAGGATGCCAGGATGCAGGCGCTCTGAGTAACATGGTTCCACCTGCACCTCCACGCTCTCCAGTGGCATCGGAGTGCGGATCGGCAGAGCCTCCACAGGCTGCCCCGGAGGAAGCACGAGCGGGGGGGCCGTAAGCGCGATGACCTTGCCCAGCGCATCAAGGTGACGGAGGTGCACAGCTCCCGGCTGGCGGCCAGTATGGTACACTGTGACGCTGCGGCTTTGTTTGCTGCTGGCCGCGTCACAGTACAGCGGGCACGGCTGCTCACAATCTGCTGTGCGGCCGGCCCTGTAGAGGTGCTGGGGGAGCGGCCCGGGGGGGGAATTGCCTCCCTGCCACCCGGCCCAGCCCGCATACGTTCTGTCCAGCTCCACAACAGCGTATCAGAGCCAGAAAACTGGGGCAAGTTACTTAGCATAGCCCCCAGGGAGATGCAGGAGCAGGGGCCCCCATCATCAGCGCCCGCAGCCCCACTCTGATCAGGTGCACCGCCGTCCGCGCTCGGAGACTGTATCCTGCCGACTATGCCAAATGTGGTGTTTGCAGGTACGCAGGATGCAGTGATGAGTTGCGAGACAATTTGGTGCTTTCTATAGTAACGTTTATAAGACTAGAGGGAACTTCCCTCAGTCACGGCCTGATCAACAAAAGGGGTAACACGGGTTGCCCTCGCAGGGGCTCTATACAAGCAAACAAACACAACTACTTCCGGCAATAGCCGGTAACTAAGGTATAGGGCCGCGGTATGGCCGACTACGGGTCACTAGTTATGTAGTCAACTTAGTCGTCCAGACGTCCCTCGCCGTTCAGGATGATGGTCTTTTGGCGTAGTAGTCACTGGGCCCAGTTGCTGAGGCATTGACGATGGCTTCGCGCGCTCCGGCGCGCTGATGACACAGGAGCCCCACAGGCCCTGGCGGAGTCCTTGGACGGATGGGCCACAGCCCCCGGACTGGGGCAAGCGGCAGCGATGTGAGGTGGCGAATGACAGGCCACCTGCGCAGCCAACGGCTGCGACGGGGAATCCGCGGCCAGCAGAGGCTCGGCCCCTGCTGCGGACCGGAGCGGGACAGTGATGGCCGCCGACGGCACTGTACTTGCCGCGGCCACTGGTGAGAGCAGGGCGGCTGTGGATGGCGGGGAACAGGCTGCAGCCGCGGGTATTTGAGGACCACCTGAGGCGGTTGGGGCAGGTGCTCGGCCGGCAGCAGAAGTACGGGTTAAAGATAAAGCCCCAGAAATGCCACCTGTTCCGCACCCAGATCGAATACCTGGGGCATACCGTTTCGGCAGAGGGCGTCCGACCATCCCTGGAAAAGGTCGCTGCCATCCAGGGGTGGCCTACCCCAGAGACGGTGAAGTACGTGCGGGCCTTCTTGGGGTTGGCCGGCTACTACCGTCAGTTCGTGAAGAATTTTGCACGCCGAGCTCGAACCCTGCAAGACCTGCTGATGGGTGCTCCCGCCGGGGCAAATGGATGGAAGGTCCAGTGGCAGCAACTGCAAGAGGATGCGTTTCAAGATCTCAAAGCTGCTCTCTCGGACGCCCCGGTATTGGCATATGTGGCTTTCTCGCAACCGTTCATCCTGCATACCGACAGGAGCCTCCAGGGACTAGGAGCTGTGTTGTCACAGGTGCAGGACGGCCGGGAGAAAGTGATCGCCTACGGTAGCCAGTCGCTGCACGACTCAGAACGCAACCCGGACAATTACAGCTCCTTTAAGCTCGAGCTCCTCGCGGTAGTGTGGGCAATGACGGAGCCATTCGCAGAGCACCTGGTGGGCTCCGAAGTAGTAGTGCGGACCGATAACAACCCGTTAGCCCATTTGGAGAATGCCAAACTGGGGGCCCTAGAGCAGCGGTGGGTGGCTCGGATGGCCAAATTCAATTATAAGATCATCTACAAACGGGAAGCTGAAAACGTGCACGCCGACGTGCTCTCCAGAATCCGACACACCACCCCAAGAAGAAGTCGAGACGACGAATTAGAAGCAGACGAGACGCCGTTCGCCCTCACTACCGCCGCACTTACAGTCAATACGCAAGAAGCGCTTCATCCGGGACTCCTAGGAGGGATGCTGGAACAGCCCCGCGACAAAAGGATTCAGCAGCAACAGGAAGATACAGAAGTTGGACTCCTACGCCGATGGGTGGCCACCGGTAAATTGCCCACGGGCTCACAGAGACAGACTTTGACCCAAGATATGTTGCTGATGTTGCGCCAGTGGGAAAAACTAGTCCTCAAAAAGGGACTTTTATATCAAAAAGCCATTTCACAAACCACGTTAGCTACGATATGGCAGGTGATCGTGCCCGGAGCCCATCTCAACCAACTGGCCCGGGAAGCCCATGAGAAGGGGCTCATTTTGGTGCTCAAAAGACTTAACAATGGTTGCAGCAGATAGCGTACCACCCACACTTGCACGCCGCTGTAGAAGAAGTTTGTCGAACCTGCCGCCCGTGCGAGCTCGCTAAACCCCCCGCGCAACGAGCCCCGGTGCAAACTATTGTAAAATCAGCCCCTCTGGAGCTTCTTACGGTGGACTATCTGACCATAGGTCCTGCCTATCAGGTGTATGAACAGTGTCTCGTTATGGTGGACCATTTCACCAAGTTTGCCGTGGTCACCCCCACTCGAAGCCAAACAGCAGAGTCGGCAGCCTATGCGATTTGCAAGAACTTTATTCAAGTGTACGGCTGTCCACAATGAATACATTCGGACCAAGGAACGTGCTTCCTAGGAAAAGTCATGGAAGAGCTACACCATCTTTACGGTATCGATAAATCGCAGACTACACCGTACCACCCGCAGGGAAACGGAGCCTGCGAACGATTCAATCGTACGCTAATCCAAATGCTGCGCACCCTGGAGAGTGACCGCAAGGTCCGCTGGCCTGAGTATGTCCCAGAGCTGGTGTGGGTATATAACAATCAGGTGCATCGAGTGACTGGTTACACCCCCTACTCATTGCTGTTCGGACAGGAAGGCAAAGGAATTATGGAGGTGGAATTGAACCTGGAGGAGCCCAAACCCTGGACCGGGGTATCCTCGTGGGTCCGCAACCACCGGCATCGGCTGCAGACCCTCCACTGTATCATCCATACGAAGCTCCAGGATCTAGAACATCAGGGGGGAGCATTGCCCCACCTATTGACTTTCAGACTGGGGATCAGGTACTTGTACTTGATCAACGTCCCCAAAACAAGTTAGAACCACGGTGGGAGGTGAACCCGTACCGAGTGTTGTGCCGAGCAAGCCCCGACGGGCCTGTGTATGAAATACAAACTGAAGGAAACAATGCGCCCCTCACTTGGGTTGTGCACCGTAACATGTTACGGCCTTGTACGTCTACCGATCCCCCGCGGCTCAAACCGACCCTCCAGGTCCCTGACCCCCCGCCCACGGTCTGGGACCTGGATGACGAAGAGGACTTCCCCATCGCATCTGCGGGTCACCCCAGTAGTGGCACTACAGTAGACAAGGGAATCCCACCAGAACCAACTATTCGACCACCTTCCACCACCCCAGAAGACTCAACTACACCCGAGCTTCGACGCTCCGAGCGGTCAACAGCTGGCAAACCCCCTGAATGTTACGGACAGGACCAGTTTGTATGGCGACAAGGACTGTCGTCCCAAAAAACTAACCCGAGTCTACGAAAACCCTCGCCCGAGGACTGGCGAGTACACAGGGCGGGGGAGTGTGGGAGGAACGGCCCCCGTCGAGTGTCCGGGCCGGAACCAAGGGAGCCGTCATCTGGGTTCCGGGGGAAACTGTCCCCAGGGGACAGAGTTCAGTGGCATCGGGGCGCGGATCGGCAGAGCCTCCACAGTCTGCCCCGGAGGAAGCACGAGCGGGGGGCCGCCAGTGCGATGACCTTGCCCAGCGCCTCACCCTCCTGACACTCCTGGAGCACTCGCGCCTCCCGCACCAACCGCTGGAAGACCTGCCCCTGGTCCGTGCGAGAACCCCACTGACTTAAGGTCTCCTGCGTGGAATCGTTGAGGAGTAGATTGCCGAACTCCTGCAGTATGTTCATGCCCAAGATGATCGGATGACAGTTGTTAGTCTCTCCTTGGGTTAGGACCACTCCCGGCAGCCGAGGGATTTACCATACAATGTCATCTGAAGCCACACCACTCCGGCAACAGGTTTCGGCAGTTGGTTTGCGGCCACTAGTCGTATCATGGGCCCCCACTGGGGCCTTGCCGCTTCCGGGAAATGCTGCCAGAAGTATGTTGCCGGCATGGTCGTTGCCTGCGACCCTGTATCCACTAGACACCGCACAGCACGACCCTCAACTTCGGCCCATACTATTGGGCACTTAGCGACCAGTTCTTCGGGACTTCCACCACCCCTTGTTGTGGCTTCCGGCTCCGAGCGGCATCCCCCATGCCCGGAGCCCTCTAGTTTAATGTCTGCTGGGGTGGGTATTTCCCACACCGCGGACACTCCCGTGCGAAGTGGCCCAGTTCTCCACACTCATAACACCGGGGCGGTGAGGCTCAGCCACCCCGTGTATTGTGAGGCCCACAGGGCCCGGAATTATAGCCAGGTCGGCCGTGCGCGGGCTCTATTCTCTTCTTCGCTTAAGCCAGCTTGCCCCGGATACTCTTCAGTTCTTGTCTCATTTCCTCAATCCATTGAGGCTCTTTGACAACGCTTACGGAAGATTCCATACTCCGGGCCTTCCCCACTGGAGCCGTCATCCCCTGCTCTTGCTCTCGCACCCAGGCCTGACTCCCCACTTTGGAGAAGGCTAAACGTGGGTTCACTCAGACCTGTTCCCGCGTTGCCTGCTTGATTAGCGGGTCCCGGAGTCCAGTCACTAGCAGGTCACGAAGGGTAATGTCGATGGGCCCTACCACTATGCCGTCCTTCCTTTCTATGGTGGTGTATAGCTCCTGGAGGGCATTCATATACTGGGTGATGGTCTCCCCCTCCCCCTGCATCCGACTGAACAACCGGGTTCTCAACTCCACCACGTCTGTTGAATCCCCGTGGGTCTCTTCCAGGATCTGCAAGACCCTGGCGAAGGTGTTGCGACGCCCCGGGGGTCTCAATATTACCGACATCCAGGCTTCCCCATCTAGCGCCATAAAGGCCACCTCAGTCTCTAATGTGAGGGTCATGGGGTGCATGCGGAAGAGGCCCCGTATACAGGGGCTGCTTGGCACTTTTCAGCCTGGGGGGCAATCACAAGGAAATGGCCCTCGAGTTGCGGTGGCCCTCTTTTTCCCTGCTTATCTCTGGCCATTCAATTAAAGCAGCATAGATAACAGGCTTTAAAAATAAGCTGGTATGTAGATATGGGAACAGATCGGTGCTAGCTGCATAGATATGGGAGCAGAACCGAGCTTACTACAGAAATATGGGAGCAAAACAGAGCTTACTTCAGAGATATAGGAGCAGAACCGAGCTTACTCCAGAGAAATGGGAGCAGAACAGAGCTTACTCCAGAGATATGGGAGCCGAATGGAGCTTACTCCAGTTATATGGGAGCAGAATGGAGCTTACTCCAGAGATATGGGAGCAGAACGGAGCTTACTCCAGAGATTTGGGAGCAGAACAGAGCTTACTCCAGAGATATGGGAGCAGAACAGAGCGTACTGCAAATATATGGATCAGAACTGAGAATACTCCAGAGATATGGGAGCAGAACGGAGCTTACTACAGAGATATGGGCGAAAAACACCGAGCTTACTACAGAGACATGAGAGCAGAACCGAGCTTACTACAGCGGTATGGGAGCAGAACCGAGCTTACTACAAAGATAAGGTAGCAGAACCGAGCTTACTACAGAGATTTGGAGCAGAACTGAGCTGCTTACTCCAGAAATATGGGAGCAGATCAGCCTTTACTATTGAGATAAGGGAGCAGAACCAAGCTTACTACAGAGATATAGGAGCAGAACCGAGCTTACTATAGAGATATGGGATATATATAGTATATATAATGCGATGGTCCCAGTTCCCACTATAAATATAGTGCGATGGCCCCAGTTGCCCACATATCTAGTATGGTGGCCCCAGTTCTCCTCATATATATATAGTATGATGGCCCCAGTTCTCCCCATATATATAGTGTGACGGCCCCAGTTCTCCCCATATATATAGTATAAGAGACCCCTGTTCTCCTATATATATAGAAGGATGGCCCCAGTTCTCCATATTAAAAATAAAGAAGTTTATACTCACCTTGTCCTGATTCCTGGCACTGCAGCCTCCATTTTCTCTTCTGGTTCCCAGAGCGGCATGAGACAATAATGTAATCACGCTGTCTGCGTGAGCACACTGAAGTCTCAGGAAGCTGCGGTCTGCAGCTTATCAGACAGACCAGGGCTTCCACTAGGAATTTCGGGGTCCCATACTGGCAAAATTTTTGGGTTCCTTTGAGACTTCGCCCAGGTTCCACACCAGCTCCGCCTCCACCGTCCCACTCTTGGAAAAACTCAACTTCTCCACCACATCCTCACTGATCAGATATTAAGGCTATGTGCACACGTACCGGAATTCCAGTCCGCGGGAAAATCGCATTTTAAATTCCCGCGATTTTCCCGCGGAAAAACTAGCATTTTGCAAGCGTAATTAGCTTGCAGAATGCTAGCGTTCTCCAAGCGATCTGGAGCATCGCTTGGAGAACTGATTGACAGGTTGGTCACACTCGTCAAACATAGTGTTTGACCAGTGTGACCAACTTTTTACTACTGAGGCTGCCTATGCAGCATCAGTAGTAAAAGATAGAATGTAAAAAAAAATAAAAAATGGTGTTATTCTTACCCTCCGACGTCCCGCGCATCCGTTCCCAGTAATCCTTTGCGAAAATGCCCGCGATGACGTCAGTTCTCGCGGGATCGCGACGTCTCACGGTCATTCGCGATGACGTCGCGCGAATGACCGCGAGACTTCGCGATCCCGCGAGAACGGACGCCATTTTCGCAAAGGCTTACTGGGAACGGGAGCGTGAAGAGAGGCAGGAAGACTGCGCGGGACGCCGGAAGGTAAGAATAACAATATTTTTTATCTTAAAATTCTATTTTTTACAGGGATATGGTACCCAAAGCCCAGAGGACAGTCTCCTCTCCTCCGGACCGTGGGTACCATCCGCAATTGTTCTGCTTACTTTCCGCATGGTGTGCACAGCCACATGCGGAAAGTAAGCGGAACAATGCATTCCTATGGGTGCGGGATCGCCGCGATTCCGCAAATTAATAAGCATGCTGTGGTTTTTACCGCGAAGCGATTCCGCCGCGGTAAAAACCGCAGCATTAGCACAGCATTGCGGAATCCCATAGGAATGCATGGGATGCTTATTTTTCGCGTTTTCGCGGCAAAATCGCGCGGTTAAAACCGCCTCGGAAACGCGAAAAAAACGCCACGTGTGAACTCAGCCTCACAGTTCCCATCAAACACCAGATCACATACATAACCAGCAACTTCTGTTCTGGCCAAAATAATTTTTAAGCTGATACCACGACACGGGAGACTCTTTCGGCTGGGACCTAGTCTACTCTAAACTATTAAAAATAAATATATATTTATGTATTTTTCTTTAATGGAATGAGTCACATACATTTACATTTTTTTTAAACAACCATTAATACCACATACAAGGGACAAATATTGTCACACCATGACCAGACCACATATTACCTGCACATAGTGACCGAATAATACCACATATAAAGAACAAATACCGCCACACCTTGGCCAGACCACATATTACCAACACATAGTGACCAAAAAAATACTACATACAAGGAACAAATATCACCGCACCATGGCCAGACCACATATTACCACCACATAGTGACCGAATATTACCACATACATGGAACAAATACCGCCACACCTTGGCCAGACCACATTTTACCACAACATAGTGACTGAATAATACCACATACAAGGAACAAATACCACCGCACCATGGTCAGACTACATATTACCACCACATAGTGACTGAATATTACAATACTGATCATTAATAAAAAAAAACCAACATAATACTAAGTGCCATTGTATACAGAAACTCTGTATTTACTGTCAGTGTACAGGTAATACAGTGATCACTGGTGACATTATACACAGGAGCTCTGTATATAGTGTCAGTGTACAGGTAATACACTGATCACCAGTGACATTACACACAGCAGCTCTGTTTATAGTGTCAGTGTACAGGTAATGCAGCGATCATCAGTGAAATCATACACAGGACAGCTGTATATAGTATACAGTGTATAGTGTCAGTGTACAGGTAATACAGTGATCACCAGTGACATTATACAGAGGAGCTCTGTATAAAGTGTCAGTTTACAGGTAATACATGGATCACCAGTGACATTACACACAGCAGCTCTGTTTATAGTGTCAGTGTACAGGTAATACAGTGCTCATCAGTGAAATCATACACAGGACAGCTATATATAGTATACAGTGTATAGTGTCAGTGTACAGGTAATACAGTGATTACCAGTGATCTTATACACAGGAGCTCTGTATAAAGTGTCAGTGTACAGGTAATACAGTGATCACCGATGATAATGTATATAGTATACAGTGTATAGTGCCAGTGCACAGGTAACACACTGACTCACCAGTGACGTCTCTAGCTGAAGTCCTTCATCTTTGCTTTTCTTTTTCATCAAGCACAGACAGCCATTACTTCTTACAGCCAGGACTCGACCCTGCGTAAAATAACACAGTTACTAGAGCACCACTTTCAGAGCACATTCCCCACTTTTTCCGTTTCTTCTACACTACACATCTGAATACAGACGTGCACCCACAATCAATATATAATTGGTTATTATGCTACCAATCATTCCAAATATAAATTATAATCCGCCACTGTGCACCCACTAACTATAAATAGCAACTTTCCCCATTTAATATATAAATTAATTAGCACCTGTACTCTTTTCCCCAATTCATTACCAGGCACTTCATTCTCAAGGTCCCCCACTATGTACCTCCTGCTCTAACCCTTACCCCGATTCATTACATTTACATGCCCATCCTGCCTCAATTCATTGTCATGTCTTTCTCTCCCACCCTCTATTCATCATCAACTGCTCTACCCCACATTCAATACATCATTTACTCCCCCACTCTCAAAATTCATTATTTGTTCTCCCCATAGATCATCATTTGCTCTCCCCAGCCCCCACCTTCAATTCATCATTTGCTCTCCTTACTCCTTACCCCCACCGTCAATTAAATTGCTGTGCCCCGTCACTCACACTGAATTGATCATTTGCAGTCCCCCGTCCTCTCCCTTACTTCATCATTTGCAGTCCCCCCACTTTAATTTGATGTCCACTTATTTCATCCATTGCAGTCCCCTATCACCCCCTCACTTCATCTGCAGTGCCCCTTCATCATTTGCAGCCCCCTATCCCCCTTCCATTTCATCATGTGCAGTCCCCTTCCGCTCACTTCATCATGTTCAGTCCCCCTTACCCCCCACTTCATTTGCCGCCCCACTCCCCCGTCATCATGTGCAGTACTCCTTACCCCCAATTCATCATGTGCAGTTCCCCTAAACCCCCAATTCATGTGCATTCCCACTTACCCCTAATTCATCCTGTGCAGTCCCCTTAACCGCCACATCCCATGTGCAGCCGAACTCCCCACACCTTCATCATGTGCAGCCCAAATCACCCAACTTCATCATTTGCAATCTCCCTTACCCCCCAGTCATCATGTGCAATCCCCCTTACCCCTGTCATCAAGTGCAGCCCCACTCCCCCCACTTCATCATATGCAGCCTCACTCACCCCCCTTCATCATGTACAGCCTCACTCACCCCCCTTCATCATGTACAGCCCCACTCACCCCCTTCATCATGTGCAATCCTCCTTACCCACCAATTCATCATGTGCAGTCCCCCTTACCCCCAATTCATCCTGTGCAGTCCCCTTAACTCCCACTTCCCATGTGCAGCCGAACTCCCCCTACTTAATCATGTGCAATCTCCCTTACCCCCAGTCATCATGTGCAATCCCCCTTACCCCCATCATCAAGTGCAGCCCCACTCCCATCACTTCATCATTTGCAGCCCCACTCACCTCCTCTTCATCATTTGCAACAACCGCACTCCCCTTCACCATGTGCGGCCCCACTCACCCCCCCTTCATCATGTGCGGCCCCACTCACTCCCCCTTCATCATGTGCGGCCCCACTCACCCCCCTTCATCATGTGTGGCCCCACTCACCCCCCCTTCATCATGTGCGGCCCCACTCACCCCCCCTTCATCATGTGCGGCCCCACTCACCCCCCTTCATCATGTGCAGCCCCACTCACCCCCCCTTCATCATGTGCGGCCCCACTCACCCCCCCTTCATCATGTGCGGGCCCACTCACCCCGCCTTCATCATGTGCGGCCCCACTCACCCCCCCTTCATCATGTGCGGCCCCACTCACCCCCTTCATCATGTGCGGCCCCACTCACCCCCCCTTCATCATGTGCGGCCCCACTCACCCCCCCTTCATCATGTGCGGCCCCACTCACTCCCCCTTCATCATGTGCGGCCCCACTCACCCCCCTTCATCATGTGCGACCCCACTCACCCCCCTTCATCTTGTGCGGCCCCACTCACCCCCCTTCATCATGTGCGGCCCCACTCACCCCCCTTCATCATGTGCGGCCCCACTCACCCCCCTTCATCATGTGCGGCCCCACTCACCCACCCTTCATCATGTGTGGCCCCACTCACCCCACTTCATCATGTGCGGGCCCACTCACCCCGCCTTCATCATGTGCGGCCCCACTCACCCCCCCTTCATCATGTGCGGCCCCACTCACCCCCCCTTCATCATGTGCGGCCCTACTCACCCCCCTTCATCATGTGCAGCCCCACTCACCCCCCTCCATCATGTGCAGCCCCATTCACCCCACTCCATCATGTGCGGCCCCATTCACCCCCCTCCATCATGTGCGGCCCCATTCACCCCCCTCCATCATGTGCGGCTCCATTCACACCCCTCCATCATGTGCGGCCCCATTCACCCCCCTTCATCATGTGCGGCCGGGCGGCCCCATTCACCCCTTTCCATCATGTGTGGCCCCATTAACCCCCCTCCATAATGTGCGGCCCCACTCACCCCCCTCCATCATGTGTGGCCCCATTCACCCCTTCATCATTTGCGGCCCCACTCACTCCCCATTCATCATTTGCAGCCCCCACACCCCCTCACACATTTAATTCATGTCATAAAGAAAAAAAAAGTTTGCCATTCTTACCACACAGCCGCCCGCTCCCCAGCAGCGCCTCTCTGCTTCCAGGGTCCGGTGTTATGATTGAGTCACCGTAGGAGGCAAAAATAGAAATGCTAGCTAAGTCCAGAAAACCAGAGAAGTTGGCAGCTATCGGATTGCAGACCCCTGAACCTATCAACACAACTAGCAGTAGCCGTGGGGGGCTCCTACGATGCCCTAGGCCCCTCGATCACAGCCGGAGGACTACATAGCCTAAAGACAGAAAGGGAAATCTAAACTGCCCCAGAGCAGACCCCAAAGCAAAAGGCAGCCCCCCACATATAATGACGGTGAAGCAAGAAGAAAGAACAAAACACAGACAGAAAGATAGACTGAGCAAAGATGGGGCCCACGCTAGCTTAGATAGGAAAGGACAGGAAGGCTGCTGTCTGCAATCCATGAAAAACCCTATGAAAATAAGAGCCAACCAACTGACAGTAAAAAAGGCCCTGAAGACGCTAGGCTTCAAAAAAGCTATGTCAGTACTCAGGAATATTCTGAAGACAGAGCAACAGGCAAAAGGAGATTCAGCTCACCCCAGCAGGGAATGGCAGAATCCAGAAAAGCAAGGAAAACAAAACACTAATGCAAAAAGGCAAGGCAGAAATCTTAGCTTTAGATGAGCAGGAATCAGACTGGTTTCCTAGAAGTCCACAGAGAAATCACCCGCAGGCCAGAAGGGCGTCGGCAGCCTCATATCCAGTCATCAACTCCACTCAGCCAGTCATCATAATCAGCCCCAGGTGTCTGACAATCAGGCTCACTACCATTCTTCACCAGAAGAGGGAGTTCCCCGGGCCTCAGTAGTGAAGGGGAAAATGAACTCACAACAGAACCTCCCCCTTGAGGAGGGGTCACCGAATCCTCAACCACGCCACCAGGGCGATCAGGGTGAGCCCGATGAAAGGCACGCACCAATCTTTTGGCATGAATATCAGAGGCAGAGATCCAGGAATTATCCTCCTGACCATAACCCTTCCACTTAACCAAATACTGGAGTCTCCGTCTAGCCAGACGGGAATCCAGTACTTTCTCTACCTCATATTCCATGTTACCTTCAACCAATACAGGGTCTGGAGGTGCAACCCCCGGAACAACAGGTTCAACAAACCTCTTCAACAAAGATTTATGGAACACATTATGGATTTTAAATGTGACAGGAAGAGCCAAACGAAAAGAGACCGGATTAATAATCTCCAAAATCTTGTAAGGTCCAATAAATCTAGGCTTAAACTTAGGAGAAGCCACCTTCATAGCAATATTTTTTGATGATAACCGCACCATATCACCAACCTTAAATTGGGGACCAATGGTCCTATGTCGGTTGGAAAACCACTGGGCCTTTTCCTGGGAGAGAGATAACTTATCCACCACTTGGTCTCAGATCTGGTGCATTCTCTCCACCACAGTGTCAACCCCTGGGCAGGCAGAGGGCTCCACCTGCCCTGAAGAAAATCGAGGATGAAACCCAAAGTTACAAAAAAAAGGAGACATCAAAGTGGCAGAACTAGCTCTATTATTTAAAGCAAATTCGGCCAAGGGCAAAAATGAAACCCAATCATCCTGATCAGCAGAAATAAAACATCTCAAATATGACTCCAAGGTCTGGTTTGTTCTCTCTGTCTGCCCATTGGTCTGAGGGTGAAAAGCAGAGGAGAAGGACAACTGAATTCCCAGCTTGGAACAGAAAGTTCTCCAAAATCTAGACACAAACTGGACTCCTCTGTCAGATACAATGTTCTCAGGAATCCCGTGCAAGCGAACCACCTGTTGTAAAAACACGGGCACCAATTCAGAGGAAGACGGCAACTTAGGGAGTGGTACAAGATGAACCATCTTAGAGAACCTATCACAAATCACCCAAATAACAGTCATCCTTTGAGAGACAGGCATATAAGAGATGAAATCCATTGAAATATGGGTCCATGGCCTCTTGGGGACAGGCAAAGGCATCAACAACCCACTAGAGCGAGAACACGATTTAGGCCGGGAGCACGTCCCACAGGACTGCACAAAATTCCTGACATCACGAGACAAGGAGGGCCACCAAAAAGACCGACTCACCAGATCTCTAGTACCAAAAATACCTGGATGACCAGCCAAAGCAGAACAATGAACTTCAGACATCACTCTCTTCTTCCACTGGTCAGGAACATACAACTTTCCACTGGAACAACGCTCAGGTTTGTCCTCCTGGAACTCTTCCAGAGCATGTCTCAAATTGGGCGAGATGGCAGAAAGAACTACCCCTTCACCTAAAATGGTAGCAGGCTTGGTCACCACAGGAGAATCAGCAAAGAAGCTCCTAGAGAGGGCGTCAGCCTTGACATTCTTAGTTCCAGGAAGAAAAGAAACTACAAAATCAAAACGTGTAAAAAACAAGGCCCACCTAGCCTGTCTAGGGTTCAAGCGCTTAGCCGACTCAAGGTAATCAAATTCTTGTGGTCAGTGAGGACCACGACTTGATGCTTAGCTCCCTCCAACCAATGTCTCCACTCCTCAAATGCCCATTTCATGGCTAACAGTTCCCGATTCCCCACATCATAGTTACGTTCAGATGGAGAGAACTTTCGGGAAAAGAAAGCACAGGGATTCATTTTAGATGTTACAGGATCCTTTTGGGACAAAACAGCTCCTGCACCAATCTCAGAAGCATCCACCTCTACCTGGAACGGAAGTGAGACATCAGGTTGCCGCAAAACCGGGGCGGAGGTGAATCTTCGCTTCAGCTCCTGAAAGGAAGAAACAGCCTCCGGAGACCAATTTAACACATCAGCACCCTTCTTAGTCAAATCAGTCAATGGCTTGGCAATACTAGAAAATTTTGCTATAAATTTCCGATAAAAATTAGCAAAACCCAAAAACTTCTGGAGGGCCTTCAAAGAAGTGGGCTGAACCCAATCGTAAATGGCCTGTACCTTGGCCGGGTCCATTTCAATAGTTGACGGGGACAAAATAAATCCCAAAAAAGAAATCCTCTGTACTCCGAAAAGGCATTTAGATCCTTTGACATACAGGGAATTCTCCCTCAAGATCCGGAATACAGTCCGAATATGTTCCACATGAGAATCCCAATCCTTGGAGAAGATCAAAATATCATCCAGATAGATAATCAAAAATTTATCGACAAAATCTCGGAAAATATCGTTCATGAAGCACTGGAAGACAGAAGGGGCATTAGTGAGCCCAAAAGGCATCACCAGGTACTCAAAATGTCCCTCCGGAGTATTAAACGCCGTCTTCCATTCATCCCCATGCTTAATGCGAATAAGATTATACGCCCCCCTAAGGTCAAGCTTGGTAAACCAGCAAGCACCTTTAACTCTGGAGAATAGATCAGAAATCAGGGGTAACGGATACTGATATTTAACAGTAATTTTGTTGAGAGCACGATTATCAATACAAGGTATTAATGATCCATCCTTTTTGGCTACAAAAAAAAAACCCGGCACCTAAGGGTGACGAGGATGGTCTAATATGACCCTTCTCCAACGCCTCCTTAATATAGGATCGCATAGCCTCGTGCTCGGGTACAGATAATTTGAAGAGCCGACCCTTGGGAAATTTACACCCCGGGCTCAGTTCAATAGCACAGTCATAACTCCTATGAGGAGGCAGAGACGCAGATTCATTCTCACTAAATACATCATAAAAGTCCGCCAAATAATCAGGAACATCATGCGACTGAGGAGAGGTGGAAAACACCGGAGCCTCACTAAAGGCACACCGACAACCCCAACTCACCACAGACACAGATTTCCAATCCAAAACTGGATTATGAATTTGTAACCAGGGAAACCCCAGAACAATAGTATCATGCAGATTATGTAACACCAAAAACCTGCAATTTTCTTGATGGTCTGGGGCGACCCGCATTACCACCTGGGTCCAAAACTGAGGTTTATATTTAGCCAAAGGAGTAGCATCAATCCCCCTCAAAGGGATAGGCGTCTGCAGAGGTGTCATCGGAAATCCACAACATTTAGCAAAATCCAAGTCCATTAGGTTTAGAGCTGCTCCCGAATCCACAAAAGCCTTGGCGGAAAATGTGGACAGGGAGCAGATCAGAGTAATAACCAGAAGAAACTTAGGTTGAACACCACCAACAGAAAACGTGTGTGCAAAGCGTTTCTCGCGTTTAGGACAGACAGAAATAATATGCGAGGCATCTCCACAGAAAAAACACAACTTATTATGCCTTCTGAACTCCTGACGCTGCTCTCTGGAAAAAACTCTATCACATTGCATAGGTTCAGACATCTGTTCAACAGGTGGCAACACCTCTCGTGCAGCTCTGCGTTCGCGTAAACGCCGATCAACCTGAATGGCTAAAGACATAGAATCGTCAAGACCAGAGGGAACAGGAAATCCCACCATAGTATCTTTTATGGCTTCTGACAACCCCTTCCGAAAGAGAGCAGCCAAGGCATTATCATTCCAGGTAGTAAGTACTGCCCACTTTCGGAATTTTTGACAGTACAATTCTGCAGAATCACGACCCTGGTTCAATGCCAGCAGGGTCTTTTCAGCCTGATCAATGGCATTAGGTTCGTCATACAACAACCCCAAGGCCTGAAAAAATGCGTTCACATTAGTCAGAATAGGATCATCTGGTTTCAAAGAAAACGCCCAATCCTGGGGATCGCCACGCAACAAAGAGATGACAATTTTAACCTGCTGCGCGGAGCTCCCTGACGAGTTAGGCTTCAAGGCAAAAAATAATTTACAATTATTTTTGAAATTCAAAAATTTAGACCGATCCCCAAAAAATACATCAGGTGTAGGAATCTTTGGTTCAGCAGCATGTGAATGAGCAAGGTAGGCGGAAATTCCCTGCACTTCCGCAGCGAGCTGCTCCACACGATCAGACAATTGCTTTATCTCCATTGAGAGAAAAAAAAAATTCCCCCTACGGCCTCAGAGATATAGAGGAAAAAATATACACACTTTTTTTTTTTCCTTTTTATACAATTCTTTCCTGCTATTGAGTACCCTAGAATCTGCGGTATGGCGGGTGATTCTGTTATGATTGAGTCACCGTAGGAGGCAAAAATAGAAATGCTAGCTAAGTCCAGAAAACCAGAGAAGTTGGCAGCTATCGGATTGCAGACCCCTGAACCTATCAGCACAACTAGCAGTAGCCGTGGGGGGCTCCTACGATGCCCTAGGCCCCTCGATCACAGCCGGAGGACTACATAGCCTAAAGACAGAAAGGGAAATCTAAACTGCGCCAGAGCAGACCCCAAAGCAAAAGGCAGCCCCCCACATATAATGACGGTGAAGCAAGAAGAAAGAAAAAAACACAGACAGAAAGATAGACTGAGCAAAGATGGGGCCCACGCTAGCTTAGATAGGAAAGGACAGGAAGGCTGCTGTCTGCAATCCGTGAAAAACCCTATGAAAATAAGAGCCAACCAACTGACAGTAAAAAAGGCCCTGAAGACGCTAGGCTTCAAAAAAGCTATGTCAGTACTCAGGAATATTCTGAAGACAGAGCAACAGGCAAAAGGAGATTCAGCTCACCCCAGCAGGGAATGGCAGAATCCAGAAAAGCAAGGAAAACAAAACACTAATGCAAAAAGGCAAAGCAGAAATCTTAGCTTTAGATGAGCAGGAATCAGACTGGTTTCCTAGAAGTCCACAGAGAAATCACCCGCAGGCCAGAAGGGCGTCGGCAGCCTTATATCCAATCATCAACTCCACTCAGCCAGTCATCATAATCAGCCCCAGGTGTCTGACAATCAGGCTCACTACCTTTCTTCACCAGAAGAGGGAGTTCCCCGGGCCTCAGTAGTGAAGGGGAAAATGAACTCACAACAGTCCGGACTCTGGTACATGTCGGCGTGCGCGATGACGTCATCGTGCACGCCTGACCCGGAAGTGGAGAGAGAGGGAGCGGGACTGCAGGTGCAGGCACTGGCAGCGGCCCGGAAGCTGTGCAGCCATCAAGGTGACGGAGGTGCACAGCTCCCAGCTGTGGCTTTGTTTGCTGCTGGCCGCGTCACAGTACAGCGGGCACGGCTGCGCACAATCTGCTGTGCGGCCGGCCCTGTAGAGGTGCTGGGGGAGCGGCCCGGGGGGCAATTGCCTCCCTGTCACCCGGCCCGGCCCGCATACGTTCTGTCCAGCTCCACAACAGCGTATCGGAGCCAGAAAACCGGGGCAAGTTACTTAGCATAGCCCCCAGGGAGATGCAAGAGCAGGGGCCCCCATCATCATCAGCGCCTGCAGCCCCACTCTGATCAGGCGCACCGCCGTCCGCACTCGGAGACTGTATCCTGCCGACTATGCCAAATGTGGTGTTTGCAGGTACGCAGGATGCAGTGACGAGTTGCGAGACAATTTGGTGCTTTCTATAGTAACGTTTATAAGACTAGAGGGAACTTCCCTCAGTCACGGCCTGATCAACAAAAGGGGTAACACCGGTTGCCCTCACAGGGGTTCTATACAAGCAAACACAAGCGGGTAGAACACAACTACTTACGGCAATAGCCGGTAACTAAATTATAGGGCCGCGGTATGGCCGACTAGTTATGTAGTCAACTTAGCCGTCCAGACGTCCCTCGCCGTTCAGGATGATGGTCTTTCGGCGTAGTAGTCACTGGGCCCAGTTGCTGAGGCGTTGACGATGGCTTCGCACGCTCTGGCGCGCTGATGACACTGGAGCCCCACATGTCCCGGCGGAGTCCTTGGACGGATGGGCCACAGCCCCCGGACTGGGGCAAGTGGCAGCGATGTGAGGTGGTGAATGACAGGCCATCTGCGCAGCCAATGGGTAGGCCGCAGCCGCAGGCTGAGGTGAGGCGGCAGCGGCCACGGGTCAAACTGGGGCTGCAGTGGCCGCGGGCTGGAGTGGGGCAGCATGGGCTTTGCGCCGTCCCTCTGGAGTCCTCAGTGAGCGTCTTCCCTGGCACTGGTAAGTCGCTCTAGCTTTCAGTCGCTCCCACGGTCTCCTGCTGCCTCTGTCCCGGTCTGCTGACTCATCATCCCGGAAATTCCCCGCCTCCGTTATACTGGTCTCTCCCCCAGCCCATCTGTCTGTCACAACAGCCCATCCCCGAACTCTGTCCCTCGGGGACAGTTTCCCCCGGAACCCAGATGACGGCTCCCTTGGTTCCGGCCCGGACACTCGACGGGGGCCATTCCTTCCACAGCTGCAGGACTCTGCTGTGCTGGTTGTCATTGTGCTGGATGAGGTGAAGTTTCTGTGTGGGGTCAGGAGGGGTTTACAGGGTGAATGTAGAAGAGCTGTGTGTGTATGAGGTGTACAGAGCGGAGCCGTGTGTGTAGAAGGTGTACAGAGCACAGATATGCATGTTTGAGGTGTATGGAGAAGTGGAGCCATGTGTGTATGGGGTGAGCGGAGCTGTTTGTGCATAAGGTGTACACAGCGGAGCCGTTTTTGTACAAGGTGTACGGAGCGGAGCTGTTTGTGTACAAGGTGTACGGAGCGAAGTGGTATGTGTATGGGGTGTACGGAGCGGAGCCGTGTGTACGGGGTGTACGGAGCAGAGCTGCGTGTGTACAAGGTGTACAGAGCAGAGCTGCGTGTGTACAAGGTGTAGGGAGCAGAGCCGCGGGTGTACAGCATGTACGGAGCATAGTCGCACGTGTACAGCATGTACAGAGCAGAGCCGCGTGTGTACAGAGTGTACGGAGCAGAGCCGCATGTGTACAGAGCAGAGCCACGTGTGTACAGCGTGTACGGAGCAGAGCCGCGTGTGTACAGCGTGTACGGAGCAGAGCCACATGTGTACAAGGTGTACGGAGCAGAGCTGCATGTGTACAAGGTGTACCGAGCGGAGCCATGTGAGTATAGGGGGTGCAGAGCAGAGCCATGTGTGTATAGGGGGTATCAGGTGCAGTAATAGGGACACATACGGCAGCAGCAGCTCAGCATTGGGGTATCAGGTGCTGTAATAGGGACACATATGGCAGCAGTGGCTCAGCATTGGGGTATCAGGTGCAGTAATAGGGACACATACGGCAGCAGCGGCTCAGCATTGGGGTATCAGGTGCAGTAATAGGGACACATATGGCAGCAGCGGCTCAGCATTGGGGTATCAGGTGCAGTAATAGGGACACGTACGGCAGCAGCGGCTCAGTATTGGGGTATCAGGTGCAGTAATAGGGACACATACGGCAGCAGCAGCTCAGCATTGGGGTATCAGGTGCTGTAATAGGGACACATATGGCAGCAGTGGCTCAGCATTGGGGTATCAGGTGCAGTAATAGCGACACATACGGCAGCAGCGGCTCAGCATTGGGGTATCAGGTGCAGTAATAGGGACACATATGGCAGCAGCGGCTCAGCATTGGGGTATCAGGTGCAGTAATAGGGACACGTACGGCAGCAGCGGCTCAGTATTGGGGTATCAGGTGCAGTAATAGGGACACATACGGCAGCAAGCGGCTGAGCAATGAGGTGTCAGGTGCAGTAATAGGGACACATACGGCAGCAGCGGCTCAGAATTGGGGTGTCAGGTGCAGTAATAGGGATGCATACGGCAGCAGTGGCTCAGTATTGGGGTATCAGGTGCAGTAATAGGGACACATATGGCAGAAGTGGCTCAGTATTGGGGTATCAGGTGCAGTAATAGGGACACACATGGCAGCAAGCGGCTCAGCATTGAGGAGTCAGGTGCAGTAATAGGGACACATACGGCAGCAGCGGCTCAGCATTGGGGTGTCAGGTGCAGTAATAGGGACGCATACGGCAGCAGTGGCTCAGTATTGGGGTATCAGGTGCAGTAATAGGGACACATATGGCAACAGCGGCTCAGTATTGGGGTATCAGGTGCAGTAATAGGGACATACGGCAGCAGTGGCTCAGCCTTGGGGTATCAGCAGGATGAGGGGTTTGTGCATGTTGGAGATAGATGGAGATGGGGCTGGAATATGAGAAGTGAAACGTGTCGTTGTATTCTCTGTAGGAGAGTCGTGACTGGAGGAGCTGTCATGTCGGTCTGGGCCAGATGGAAAAGACGTGAAAAGTGAACGATTCCATCAGAAAGATCGTCAGCGGTAAGACACCATCTATAACTGTGCAGTAAACACTTGTATGTTCTGTAAGACTGGTATTTACCACTGACCATATGGTGGTAATATCAGTATTGGTCTTTATATAGGGATTATTTTCAGTAACAGCGCAGTCATCTCCTACATCCACTATTAGGGTGCGTCACCGAGTTGTAATCAAAGTTACCTAGTTAAGGGCCCACTCAGAAGTTTCGCCCCCCTGAACCGAAACCCTAGCTACGCCTCTGGGTCAGGGCCGGCAGCTCACCAGTTTAGGAGGCTACCAAACACAGGACAAGGAGCTTACAACATTTCCTGTGCTATCTAGACTTTGCCAGGCAGATGTGTGCAGGGAGGGAGAAGCCGTTCTAGTCCCTTTATTCCATAAAAGAACAAGACATTCATTTTCAGGCGATTCTGGCACATTACATAATCTAACGAGACAATCCGCAGTGAATCAATGTAACAATTCGGCAGAGAGGAGGAAGCCCCATAGGATATCAGCCACCACAGTTGCATACAGCAACATAAACACAGACCATACAAGGCATGTCTCGTAGCAGAGAGACCATCCCATTTTCAATACTTAAAGGGGTTGTTCAGGTTTGGTACAAATCTGAAGTCACTATACGAGACAGCATTTGATGGTACTGGCAGGTGCGAGTGGGCGATCATGTGACCCATGTATACAATTCACTTACCAACTAGATATGTTCAGTCTCAATCAAAGTGAGATGAGAGAAGGATGAGTTACGTGACAGCCCGCTTGCCCCAGCAATACCAGGAAAATCGGGAAAACATGCGGTCACAACTTGACAGTCTGCAGACTTTTCTCCCATGTTCAGTCAACCCCTTTAATTCCACCTTTCACGAGGTGGTGCTATCGAGAAATTGAACTCTTCCTGTCTGGTTCCTCACATATTACAGCTGACCGCTGGGGGAGGGAAGAAATCCTAGCAGGAGGATAATGTCATCTTACTATGGTCAAGGAATACTTCTAAAAAAAGGCATTTTACTTGGGCATATTTTCTGACATCAAGCACTGATAAAGCAAAAATGGATCAACGCTCTACTAACTTGTGCAATGGTTGTACATCCGCCCAGTCAGCCTGTCTGAAAGGTCCCTAAAGAATAATATGGACTGTCCAAAGTGAACTGCCCCTGTAAGATCAAGAATGAGTCCACAGGGAACTTAGCCTACAGGGTCCCAAACACCTTTAATGACTGTTAGGCAAAACAGCCACCTCTCCGCACTCCACCGATAAGAAGAGGGAATAAGATGCAATCAGGCATTTCTGGCAGAAGCTTCTCTGGGGAGAAAGTTGGGTGTTAAAATGTAACCACCGGTTACTACCTCTTGAAGCTCATCAAGAGAATGCCAAGAGTGTGCAAAGCAGTAATCAAAGCAAAAGGTGGCTACTTTGAAGAACCTAGAATATAAGACATATTTTCCATTGTTTCATACTTTTATGTTAATTATATAATTCCACATGTGTTAATTCATAGTTTTGATGCCTTCAGAGTGAGTCTACAATTTTCATAGTCATGAAAATAAAGAAAACTCTTTGTATGAGGAGGTGTGTCCAAACTTTTGGTCTGTACTGTATATATATAATCGATAGATTAAAAGCTGGCAAATGATCTGCCGCACTGCGTACAGTATAGAATAGGTTATGCTAGAATAGATATATAGCTGAAGAGCCCGGCGTTGCCTGGGCATAGTAACCAACTGTGGTTAGTTATAACAAATTATAATGATTATATTGCACATAAAAACATTTCACATCATATATTCAACACTACAGATTTGCAACACAAATTAACTAAACGATTACCCGAGTATTGATAGTATTTTATTTTCAACTCATTCAATAGCCTTTTGATAAACAACATTTTTGGTTTTTCCTTTCGGTGCAAAGATAAAAAGATTTTTGGCAGTTCCAACTCTTGAACAGATCACATAAAGTTGACCATGAGAAAAGCATGGAGATTGCAAATCGATCCCTACTACTTTCAAGGACTGTCCCTGAGCATTGTTAATGGACATTGTGAATAGCAGTTCAACTGGAAACTGGAGGCGTTTAAAATCAAAAAACAAATCAGATGGAATGAGTGGAATTTTTGGAATGAAAATGTCCTCACCTTTGGCACATCCTGTTTCTGAGCTGTTTATCTAACCCTATCCTGTGTGATAATGTCTGCTGAGCTGTGTACCTAATCCTCTCCTGTGTGATACTTTCTGCTGAGTTGTGTATCTAATCCTATCGTGTGTTACTGACTGCTCAGCCGTGTATCTAATCCTATCCTGTGTGATAGTGACTGCTGAGCAGTATATCTAATCCTATCCTGTGTGATACCGTCTGCTGAGCCGTGTATCTAACCCTATCCTGTGTGATACTGACTGCTGAGCCGTGTACCTACTCCTATCATGTATGTTACTGACTGCTCAGCCGTGTATCTAATCCTATCCTGTAGATACTGACTGCTGAGCTGTGTATCTAATCCTATCCTGTGTGATACCGACTGCTGAGCCGTGTATCTAATCCTATTCTGTGTGATACTGTCTGCTGAGCCGTCTATCTAATACTATTCTGTGTGATACTGTGTGCTGAGCTGTGTATCTAATCCTATCCTGTGTGATACTGTCTGCTGAGTCATGTATCTATATTCCTATCCTGTGTGATACTGACTGTTGAGCTGTGTATTTAATCCTATCTTGTGTGATACTGACTGCTGAGCTGTGTATCTAATCCTATCCTGTGTGATACTGACTGCTGAGCCATGTGTCTAATCCTCTCCTGTGTGATACTGACTGCTGAGCTGTGTATCTAATCCTATCCTGTGTGATACTGACTGCTTTACAGAAGAACGATAACACCATAGAAATGATAAGAATAATAGGCAAAATTGTTTGGTAAATTGGAAGGCATGGGGTTAAAATTTCACCTCACAACATAGCCTATGATGCTCTCAGAGTCCATACGTGTGACTGTGCAAAATTTTGTGGCTGTGGCTGCGACGGTGCAGATGCCAATCCGAGACATACACACATACATACATACAAACATACACACACACACACATTGAGCTTTATATATATTAGATATGTCTTTATATTTCATACATAGATAGACAGAAGGATAGTCGGTAATTCATTTGTCGACTTCTGTAAAATCACTACAGGAGCCGCCAGGATACAAGACATGGATTACATACAGAAAATAGATGCAGAATAGGTGGATATATAGATGTGTGTGACAAATGCAATTAGTACAGTGTGTCTGCAAATTACTGTACTTGTATTTAATTAATAAAAGATAAATTTACGGGAAAAAATGGCGTGGGTTCCCGTGCAACTTTCCAAACCAGAGAGGGAAAGCCAGTGACTGGGGCAGATGTTTAAAGCCTTGGAAGGGAGTAATACCCATGGATCTTCCTAGGCTATTAATATCAGCTCACAGCTGTATATTTAGCCTTTACTGGCTATTAAAATGGGGGACCCCCCAAAAAAATCAATTGGGGTCCCCCTATAATTAATAACCAGAATAGGCTATGCAGACGGCTGCGGGCTGATATTCATAACCTAGGAAGGGGCTATGGTTATTGGCCACTCCCTGGCTACAAATGTGGGGCCCCTGAGGCTTCAGTCGCCACAGAGGTACTGCACCTTCTCCTAAGGTGTGGTACCCCACTATTCGGGTAAGGTGGGGGGCTCCAGACCACACTCCACACCTGCACCCCACACACAGGATGTTCAGCAGGGTCCCATCCATGCTTTATGCTGGGAAGGTAGCAGAGCACCTTTCGTGGTCCCTGACTTCGTAACACGAGATGTGCTGGGAGACGGGTGGAGTAAGATGACACAAAGAGTGGGAAGAGTGAGGATTGGGAGTTAGTTGGTTAGAGAGGGGAGAAGGAGAAGGATGGATGTTTGAAGGACATGCTGCAGCAGGTCCCAGTGATCTGGGCTGCTGGCACAGGGAAGGCAGAGTAGGAGACTGACAAGACTGATAACCTAACCTTCCATAAGAAAGATAAAACAGTTCTGAACGAAGGAGAAAGAAGGACGGTGGGAAGCAGGTTGAAGAAAGATAGATAACCCTGCCAGTCCAGAGTGCAAAGGCCGGGGCCCGTTCCCCGAGGTTGTATGAACACTGATGGTTCTGCAGCAGACACCGGTGGAGTAGTAAGCCGCTAACGCCTTACTCCCATCATAGACTTGGGACACAACAGCAACCTTAATAGACAGACGGGACTCTGGAGATAGAGATCCCTGATCAGGCTACAGTTGTCTGTCATACAAGTAAGGGTCTTAGGAACCCGAGACAAGAGGCACTACAGCGAACCACGGTACTGGGGTACTTCACACTTAAAGACGCATTAGAGGAGACGTTCAGGAAAGGTACATGTTGGCGGAGTGTTGGAAAGGGGAATCCTATCTTGCCCGGAGATTGGCTGGAGCCCTGACCCGGAGAACACGGCACGGAGGCAGGCACCTGTGTGAACTGCAGACTGTGAGTAAAGCTTTGGAACCGCATGCCCGGGTGTCCTCCAGTTATTCCAGCACCGCTACATTTGGGGTACCAGCACCTACACCATCTGTGCCTCTCCTCCAATACTACATCTACACTGCCCTGGGACTACAGCTCCACTTGTGGGGAGCTTCACCATCTTGGCTGCACACACCACCAGTCCTAGAGGATCTGCATGCAGCGTCGGCCTAACACCATACTTGCCGAGCACCACAGGTGGCGTCACGAACTACACCATTAACAATTCCCCATTACTTGGGGGCCCAGGGCTACGGACTGGGTCACCGCTGCTCTGACCCATTCCTCTGACACCGGCCCGGTACCGAGTATCCCACAGCCCTGGGAGGGCGACCCACAAACACCAGCTCTCAGCCACCCAAAAAAAGGCGCATCTCTAAGATGCGCCAATTCCGGCACTTAGCCTCTCTCTTTTCCTATGCCCTGTAACGGTGGCATATTTGGTAATATTTGTTGGGTTGATGTGACCTTTGAATTGCAAGGTGACATCAAGCCCTCCGCTTAGTAATGGAGAGGTGTCAATAAGACACCGATCCATTACTAAGCCTATAGTTGTTACAGGTTAAATATAGACACAGCTGTAATAAAGTCTTATAATGAAATTAAACACAACACAGTTTCCCATCTTTATTATACTTCTAATTCCTGCGATGCCCTCATTCTCCTGTAATAAAAAAAAAATAACAAACCAATATACCATGTCTGTCCGTCGTTGTGTCCCAAGCCGAAATCCATATCTGGGCTATATACAGTTTACAACCAGGACGATGCGAAGATGCAACCGCCGCGGCTGTAAACCACTGATAAATGAATGTGGTCAGCGCTGCTTCAGAGAATAGCGTTGACGTCACTGATGATGCACTCCCTCACAGCCAGACTTGCACTGAACTCTGGAGCGTGGGAAAATGAACTGGCATTTTCCCACGCTCCAGAGTTCAGCGCAGGTAAGGCTGTGATGGAGCGCAGCATCAGTGACGTCAGTGCTAGACTCTGAAGCAGCGCCGGCAGCATCTATATATATATATATATGTGTGTAGCTGACATATATATATGCACCTATTCTATGCGTATATATCTATTCTATCTATTCTATTCTAATCTGTCAGTGTGATTTTACAGTACACCGCACAAGAATTGCCAGCTTTTCAAAGGACACCGGTGCGTATTTTTCGCAAGCTACATTGATGGTCAGTGTGGTGTGCGATTTTTTTCTCGCATCCATAGACTTCTATTGGCGAGTGTCGGTGACAATAGCAGCATACTGCGATTTCACTCGCACGTATAATACGGCCGAGAAAAAAAATGGTGATGGGAGCTGCCCCATAGATTAACAGCGGTCCGAGTGCTATGCGATGTTTGTGACTCCAGCCTTACTTGAACTCCCATACATTTTTATGAAAATGGCACTAACAACATAGCACAGCAGGGCTCAGATGTTCTTGTAACCCTGCCTCTTGGGACCTAGAAGCAGGAATTCCTGTCTCAGGAATGAAAGTTCAAGATAGGAATACCCCTTTAGGGACCAGACTTTATGACAAACAAGGAGGGGCGCAGTAGGTTCCTCAGTGTTAACTTTGATCTGCCATAGCATTGGCTAATATTGTACAGCTCCTCTCTGTGCCACCAAACCAGTTCTCATCTGTCATTGTGTGGATTTCACTTGCCTCATTAGGGTCCATGATATGTTGCAGTAAAATATTATCAGCAATCATTATTCCTTCACCCCCAAGGGTGGTTTGCACGTTCATGACCGGGCCAATTTTTACAATTCTGACCACTGTACCTTTATGAGGTCATAGCTCTAGAACGCTTCCATGGATCCCGGTGATTCTGACAATGTTTTCTCATGACATATTGTACTTCATGTTAGTGGTAAAATTTCATTCAAATAACTTGCGTTTATTTGTGAGAAAAATGGAAATTTGGCGAAAATTTTGAAAATTTCGCAATTTTCCAACTTTGAATTTTTATGCCCTTAAATCACAGAGATACGGCACACAATAAACTTGATAAATAACATTTCCCACATGTTTACTTTACATCAGCACAATTTTGGAACCCAAATTTTTTTTTGTTAGGAAGTTATAAGGGTTAAAAGTTGACCAGCGATTTCTCATTTTTACAACATCATTTTATTTTTAGGACCACATCACATTTGAAGCCACTTTGAGGGGTCTATATGATAGAAAATACCCAAAAGTGACACCATTCTAAAAACTGCACCCCTTAAGGTGCTCAAAACCACATTCAAGAAGTTTATTAACCCTTTAGGTGCGTCACAGGAATTTTTTTGAATATTTAAAAAAAATGAACATCTAACTTTTTTTCACAAAAATAATACTTCAGGTTCAATTTTTTTTATTTTACCAAGGGTAACAGGAGAAATTGGACGCAAAAGTTATTGTGCAATTTGTCCTGAGTACGCTGATACCTGATATGTGGGGGGGAACGACTGTTTCGGCGCATGGCAGAGCTCAGAATGGAAGGAGCGCCGTTTGACTTTTTCAATGCAAAATTGGCTGGAATTCAGATCGGACGCCATGTCACGTTTGGAGAGTCCCTGATGTACCTAAACAGTGGAAACCCCCTACAAGTGACCCCATTTTGGAAACTAGACCCCCCAAGGAACTTATCTAGATATGTGGTGAGAACTTTGAACAATTAAAAAATCATATTTTTTCCACAAAAATGATCTTTTCACCCCAATTTTTAGTTTCCCAAGGGTAACAGGACCCTAAAAGATATTGTGCAATTTGTCCTGAGTACGCTGATACCCCACATGTGGGGGTAAACCACTATTTGGGCGCATGGCAGAGCTCGGAAGGGAAGCAGCGCCATTTGACTTTTTTGGCTGGAATTGAGATCGGACATCATGTCGCGATTGAAAAACCCCTGATGTACCAAAACAGTGGAACCCCCCACAAACGACACCATTTTGGAAACTAGACCCCCTAAGGAACTTATCTAGATGTGTGGTGAGAACTTTGAACCCTCAAGGGCTTCACAGAAGTTTATAACATACAGCCGTACAATTAAAAAAATCATATTTTTTCCACAAAAATGATCTTTTCACCCTAAATTCTTATTTTTCCAAGGGTAACAGGACCCTAAAAGTTATTCTGCAATTTGTCCTGAGTACGCTGATACCCCACATGTGGGGGTAAACCACTATTTGGGCGCATGGCAGAGCTCGGAAGGGAAGCAGCGCCATTTGACGTTTTTGGCTGGAATTGAGATCGGACACCATGTCGCGATTGGAAAACCCCTGATGTACCTAAACAGTGGAAATCCCCCACAAATGACACCATTTTGTAAACTAGACCCCCCAAGGAACTTATCTAGATGTGTGGTGAGCACTTTGAACCCCCCAGTGCTTCACAGAAGTTTATAACGCCCGGGCGTGAAAATAAAAAATTCATATTTTTTCCACAAACATGATCTTTTAGTCACCAGTTTTTTATTTTCCCAAGGGTACCAGGAGAAATTGGACCCCAAAAGTTGTTGTCCAATTTGTCCTGAGTATGCTGATACCCCATATGTGGGAGAAAACTACTGTATGGGCACACGTCGGGGCTCGGAAGGGAAGTAGTGACGTTTTGGAATGCAGACGATGATGGAATGGTCTGCGGGTGTCATGTTGCCTTTGGAGAGCCCCTAATGTACCTAAACAGTGGAAACCCCCCACAAATGACCCCATTTTGAAAACTAGACCCCCTAAGGAACTTATCTAGATGTGAGGTGAGCACTTTGAACCCCCAAAGGCTTCACAGAAGTTTATAATACCAGGGCATGAAAATAAAAAAATCGTATTTTTTCCACAAACATGATCAATTAGTCCCCAATTTTTTCATTTTCCCAAGGGTAACAGGAGAAATTGGACCCCAAAAGTTGTTGTCTAATTTGTCATGAGTACGTTGACACCCCATATGTGGGAGAAAACTACTGTATGGACACATGTCAGGGCTCGGAAGGGAAGCAGTGACGTTTTGGAATGCAGACTTTGATGGAATGGTCTGCGGGTGTCATGTGCGTTTGGATAGCGCCTGATGTACCTAAACTATTGAAACTCCCCACAAGTGACCCCATTTTGGACACTAGACCCCCCACGGAACTTATCTAGATGTGTGGTGAGCACTTTGAACCCCCAAGTGCTTCACAGAAGTTTATAACGCTCGGACGTGAAAATAAAAAAATAATTTTTTTCCACAAAAATGATATTTTTGCCCCAAATTTTTTATTTTCCTAAGGGTAACAGGAGAAATTGGACCCCAAAAATTGTTTTGCAATTTGACCTGAGTAGGCTGATACCCTACATGTGGGGGTAAAACACTGTCTGGGCGCATGGCAGAGCTTGGAAGGGAAGGAGCACCATTTGACTTTGTTGCATATGGAGAGACCCTGATGTGCCCAAACAGTGGAAACCCCCAATTCTAACTCCAGCCCGAACCCCAACACACCCCTAACCCTAATCTCAGCCCTAACCCTAACCCTAGCCCTAACCCTAACCCTAACCCTAGCCCTAACCCTAACCCTAATGGAA
Organism: Dendrobates tinctorius; assembly: GCF_039654945.1. NCBI lineage: Eukaryota > Metazoa > Chordata > Amphibia > Anura > Dendrobatidae > Dendrobates > Dendrobates tinctorius. The sequence continues at coordinate 128,912 of NW_027362029.1, forward strand.
AAATGGAAATAAATACATTTTTTTATTTTATTATTTTTCCCTAACTAAGGGGGTGATAACAGGGGTTTGATTTACTATTTATGGCGGTTTTTATGTTTGGCAGCTGTCGCACGCTAAAAGACGCTTTTTATTGTAAAAATAGTTTTTGCATCACCACATATTGAGAGCTATAATTTTTCCGTATTTTGACCCACCGAGTCATGTGAGGTCTTATTTTTTGCGGGACGAGTTGACGTTTTTATTGGTACCATTTTTGGGCACGTGACATTTTTTGATCGCTTTTTATTCCGATTTTTGGGACGCAGAATGAGCAAAAACCAGCGCTTCATGAATTTCTTTTGGGGGGGTGCGTTTACACCGTTCCGTGTGCGATAAAATTGATAAAGCGGTTTTATTCTTCGGGTAAGTACGGTTACAGCAATACCTCATTTAGGTCTTTTTTTTATGTTTTGTCGGTTTTATGCAATGAAAACTATTTTATATAAAAAATAATTAGTTTTGCATCGCTTTATTCTGCGAGTTATAACTTTTTTATTTTTTTGCTGATGATGCTGTGTCGTGGCTCGATTTTTTGCGGGACAAGATGACGTTTTCAGCGGTACCATGGATATTTATATGCGTCTTTTTGATCGCGCGTTATTACACTTTTTGTTTGGCGGTATGATAATAAATCATTATTTTTTGCTTTGTTTTATATTTTTATTTTTAAGGGGTTCGCTAAAGGGGTTAACTAATGGGACAGTTTTATAGGGCGGGTCGTTACGGACGCGGCGATACCTAATATGTGTACTTTTATTGTTTTGTTTTTTTTTATTTCCAAAAAATGGATTTATTTGGGGGAATATTTTTTTTTTTTTTCTAATTTATTTGGCGATTTTTTTAAATTTATTTTAACACTTTTTTTTATTTTTTTTTAACTTTATTAAATAGTCCCAGGTGGGACATCACTGTCCTGTGACAGATCGCTGATCTGTCACATCACAGATCACTGCACAGGCAGTGCAGAAGGCTTCCTCATGCCTGTGCTTTGCAGGCACTGAGGAAGCCAGCTTCCTGCAGGCCCCCGAAGGCCCCGTCGCCATCTTGGATTCGGGGGCCTGCAGGAAAGGAGCCCCCCGCAGCAGCGCTGCACATTGCGCTGCTGTGGGGGGCTCAGGGAAGCACGGAGGGAGCCCCCTCCCTGCTGATGCTTCCCTTTAACCCCCGGTACACCGCGATCATGTTTGATCGCGGTGTGCAAGGGGTTAACGTGTGGGGGGTGGTCCGTGACCGCCCCTGACACATTGTGCCGGGTGTCAACTGTGATATTCAGCTGACACCCGGCTGCGATCAGTGGCGCTCACCATGTGAGCGCCGCTGATCGCGGTAGACGTACTATCCTGTCCATGGGCATAGGGGCCCGGGTCCCATGGACGGGATAGTAAGTCTGATGTCAGGAAGAGGTTAAAGTTCTGTAAGTTGTGCTGAGATGCGACCTCCATGGCTCAGACTTGTTCTTCCAGCACTTTCCACAATTGTATTATCTGGAAAAGGCCATATTTCCATGTTCAGTATTTGGACAATATTTTATTTCAGGATTTGTAAGCCAAAATAAGGAGTGGGTGATAAATCCAGAAGTGGTGACGTGTTTCTATTATACTTTTCCTCTGACTGTTCCACTCTTGGTTTTGGCTTACAAATACTGAAATAAAATACTGACCAAATACTTAAGGTGGGAATGTGGCCAAATTTGGAGGATTAGTCAACACTTTATTTGTTGTTTCCCATGTTCCTCTCTTATTCTGACCAATGCTTGTGTGGCACCCCTGGAGTCCGGTTGCCACAGTGGCATTGCCTCCCTTACAGGGGAGTGATGACATGCCTGGAAGCAAGTAGGGGTTCCCTGACCAGATAACACTTACATCCAACACTTTTCCTGACTACAGACCAGAAGGGGGAGCTCTAAGCCCGGTTTCAGGGGAGCTTCTCTATTAGTTCTGGCCTGGAGGGAGACAGAGTCTGAGTGAAGAGAGAAGAGAGGAGAAGTGAAAGAGAACCTGGGGAGTGGAGCTGTGACCAAGCTCACCACAGAGTACAGCGCTACAAGCTGGATGCCGGAGTCCGTAGCTGATGGGTACAACAGTCCCAGCAGCTAAATCCAGAGGGCAGGGGATTGCTGGTCTCCTGGCCCAGCAAACACCCGAAGGCACAGCAGCAGACCAGAGCCCGGAGCCGCCATAAAGGAGTGACACTTGCAATAAGCTCAAGCTGCCTGTCATACGGGCAAGCAGCTTGAGCCTATTGGAACAATAAGGAACAGAGGACTGAGCATAGCTTTAGGCAGCAAGGTTCTCAGAGGACATCGCAGTAAGAAGGCCTCAAAACCCATCTGGCTTAGTGTATCCTAAGTCGCTTCCAGGCTCCCCCCGACATCCATTGTCACCTGTAACTAGTGCCCCGGTATACACTTCAAACCGTAAATAAAAGTGTGGAAACTTCACCCTGCTGTGTCCTCGGAGTTATCTACTGTGCCATCCACCCTGCACTACATCCATCATCACCATCTTTAATAATATAATTGTCCTGGGACTAAGCTCTACCTACGGAGAGCTGTATCATCTCTGCTGCATCACCATCAGACCTAGCGGTCCCTTTAAGCAGCATCGGCCATCCTTGGCCGAGTACCACAGATGGCATCACAAATCAACGCTTATAAACTTTATTTCCCTTTTAATCATCATTTTTCATTGGATGCCATGGGCCACAGATTGGGTCATTGCTGACGTGACACATCCCATTAAGAACCGGCCCGGTACCGAGTATCCTCACGGGCCTGGTGGGCGCTCCACTATATCTATACTAAGTGTGTTGTGCTCTTTTCTACCAGTACTACATGCAATGTACTGCACTCTACCTGTATACCTGTATTACCTGCACTGTAATTCTCTTTTTCTGTATGTGCTGTATTGCCTTCTACCTGTACTAAATGGACAGTATTACTCTTTACCTTTATTACATCTGTTGTACTGTTATGTAGTACAGAATCCTAGAGACGATTATGTACTTTTTTATGCTAGCTCAGATTTTGCACAGAGGCTGCTATTCATAATGTATTTTTTTTATACATTTTCTTAATTATGCAGGTAAACTTAGCACAATTATGGCCGCAGGTGTTATGAATGAGTCACCGTAGGAGGCAAAAACAGAAATACTATCTAAGTCCAGAAAACCAGAGAAGGTGGCAGCTATCGGATTGCAGACCCCTGAACCTATCAACAACTAGCAGTAGCCGTGGGGGTTCTTACGGTGCCCTAGACCCCTCGATCACAGCCAGAGAACTAAATAGCCTAAAGACAGAAAGGGAAATCTAAACTGCCCCAGAGCAGACCCCAAAGCAATAGGCAGCTCCCAAAATATAATGACGGTGAAGCAAGATGAAAATACACTAACACAGATAGAAAGATAGGCTGAGCAAATGATGGGGCCCAAGCTAACTAAATAGGACAGGATAGAAAAGCTGCTGTCTGCAATCCGCAAAAACCCTATCAAAACAAGAGCCAACCGACTGATCGGGAAAAAAGCCCTGAAGACGCTAGGCTTCAAAAAGACTAAATCAGTACTCAAGTATTTTCTGAAGACAAAGCAAAAAGGAATTCAGCTCACCCCAGCAGGGAATGGCAGAAATCCAGAAAAACAAGGCAAAACAAAACCAAAACACAAATGCAAAAAGCAGAGCAGAAAATGTAGCTTTTGAAGAGCAGGAATCAGACTGGTCTCCTAGAATCCCTCAGAGAAATCACCAGCAAGGCAGAAGGGCGTCGGCTGCCTTATATCCATTCAGCAATTCCAGTCACCCAGTCATCATCATCCTGCTCAGGTGCTTGGTAATCAGCCTCACTACCTTCCTTCACCAGAAGAAGGAGTTCATCAGACCTCAATGGTGAAGGGGAAAATGAACTCACAACAGTACCTCCCCCTTGAGGAGGGGTCACCGAACCCTCATCCACGCCACCAGGGCGATCAGGGTGAGCCCGATGAAAGGCACACACCAATCTTTTGGCATGAATATCAGAGGCAGAGACCCAGGAATTATCCTCCTGACCATAACTCTTCCACTTAACCAAATACTGGAGTCTCCGTCTAGCCAGACGGGAATCCAGTATCTTCTCTACCTCATATTCCATGTTACCTTCAACCAATACAGGGTCCGGAGGTGCCACCCCAGGAACTACTGGTTCAACAAACCTCTTCAACAATGACTTATGAAACACATTATGGATTTTAAATGTGACAGGAAGAGCCAACCGAAAAGAGACTGGATTAATAATCTCCAAAATCTTGTAAGGTCCAATAAATCTAGGCTTAAACTTAGGAGAAGACACCTTCATAGCGATATTTTTTGATGATAACCAAACCATATCACCAACTTTAAACTGGGGACCAATGGTCCTATGTCGGTTGGAAAACCGCTGGGCCTTTTCCTGGGAGAGAGATAACTTATCCACCACTTGGTCCCAGATCTGGTGCATTCTCTCCACCACAGTGTCAACACCTGGGCAGGCAGAAGGCTCCACCTACCCTGAAGAAAGTCGAGGATGAAACCCAAAATAAAAAAAAAAGGTGACATCAAAGTGGCAGAACTAGCTCTATTATTTAAAGCAAATTCGGTCAAGGGCAAAAATGAAACCCAATCATCCTGATCAGCGGAAATAAAACATCTCAAATACGACTCCAAGGTCTGGTTTGTTCTCTCCGTCTGCCCATTGGTCTGAGGGTGAAAAGCAGAGGAGAAGGACAACTGAATTCCCAGCTTGGAACAGAAAGTCCTCCAAAATCTAGACACAAACTGAACTCCTCTGTCAGATACAATGTTCTCAGGAATCCCGTGCAAGCGAACCACCTGTTGCAAAAACAGGGGCACCAACTCAGAGGAAGATGGCAACTTAGCGAGTGGTACAAGATGAACCATCTTAGAGAACCTATCACAAGTCACCCAAATAACAGTCATTCTCTGAGAGACAGGCATATCAGAGATGAAATCCATTGAAATATGGGTCCATGGCCTCCTGGGGACCGGCAAAGGCATCAACAACCCACTAGAGCGAGAACAAGTTTTCGACCGGGAGCAAGTCCCACAGGACTGCACAAAATTCCTGACATTATGAGACAAGGCGGGCCACCAAAAAGACCGACTCACCAGATCTCTAGTACCAAAAATACCTGGATGACCAGCCAATGCAGAGCAATGAACTTCAGACATCACTCTCTTCTTCCACTGGTCAGGAACATACAACTTTCCACTGGGACAACGCTCAGGTTTGTCCTCCTGGAACTCTTCCAGAGCACGTCTCAAATCGGGCGAGATGGCAGAAAGAACTACCCCTTCGCCTAAGATGGTAGCAGGCTTGGTCACCACAGGAGAATCAGCAAAGAAGCTCCTAGAGTGAGCGTCAGCCTTGACATTCTTAGTGCCAGGAAGAAAAGAGACCACAAAATCAAAACGTGTAAAAAACAAGGCCCACCTAGCCTGTCTAGGGTTCAAGCGTTTGGCCGACTCCAGGTAGATCAAATTCTTGTGGTCAGTGAGGACCACAACTTGATGTTTAGCTCCCTCCAACCAATGTCTCCACTCCTCAAATGCCCATTTCATGGCTAACAGGTCCCGATTCCCCACATCATAGTTACGTTCAGATGGGGAGAACTTTCGGGAAAAGAAAGCACAGGGATTCATTTTAGATGTTACAGGATCCTTTTGGGACAAAACAGCTCCTGCACCAATCTCAGAAGCGTCCACCTCTACCTGGAACGGGAGTGAGACATCAGGTTGCCGCAAAACCGGGGCAGAAGTGAATCTTCGCTTCAGCTCCTGAAAGGAAGAAACAGCCTCCGGAGACCAATTCAACACATCAGCACCCTTCTTAGTCAGATCAGTCAATGGCTTGGCAATACTAGAAAATTTTGCTATAAATTTCCGATAAAAATTAGCAAAACCCAAAAACTTCTGGAGGGCCTTCAAAGAAGTGGGCTAAACCCAATCATAAATGGCCTGTACCTTGGCTGGGTCCATTTCAATAGTTGACGGAGACAAAATAAATCCCAAAAATGAAATCCTCTGTACCCCAAAAAGGCATTTCGATCCTTTGACATACAGGGAATTCTCCCTCAAGATCCGGAACAGTCCGAACATGTTCCACATGAGAATCCCAATCCTTGGAGAAGATCAAAATATCATCCAGATAGATAATCAAAAATTTATCCACAAAGTCTCGGAAAATGTCGTTCATGAAGCACTGGAAGACAGAAGGGGCATTAGTGAGCCCAAAAGGCATCACCAGGTACTCAAAATGTCCCTCCGGAGTATTAATCGCCGTCTTCCATTCATCCCCATGCTTAATGCGGATAAGATTATACGCCCCCCTAAGGTCAAGCTTGGTAAACCAGCAAGCACCTTTAACTCTGGAGAATAGATCCGAAATCAGGGGTAACGGATACTGATATTTAATAGTAATTTTGTTGAGGGCACGATAATCAATACAAGGCCTTAGGCCTCTTTCACACATCAGGTTTTCGGCGTCAGGCGCGATCCGGCGCTTTTGACAGAAACCGGATCCGGCGAAATGCAATGCCGGATCCGGTTTCCCCCCCATTGACTTGCATTTGCGCCGGATCGCGCCGGATGGCCATGCGTTTCATCCGGTTTTCGCCGGATCCGGCAATGTGTCGCGATCCGGCGTCTGGAAAAAACGGCTACTGTAACGTTTTTTGTCTCCGGCGAAAAAGCCGGACACGCCGGATCCGGCACGTCCGGCTTTTTCACACAATGAAAGCCTATGAGCGCCGCAATGCGCCGGATCCGGTTTTTTGGTCTGAGCATGCTCAGTAGCTCTGCCCACAAGACATATATAAAAGCAAGACAGTGGGACCCACAGCCACACCCAACATGCCACCCAAGAAAGCAACCAAGCGAAGCAGGAGAAGGCAGGAGACCACTGCAGCACCATCAGCACCACCACCACCCCAAATGGAGCAGCAAATAGAACATGCTGAGGAGGGGAGGCCAGCAGCAGATGAGAGACGGTAATTATCAAATCACCCATTCCTCCAAAACTAGGGCTATTGAATATCAAGATATTCATTGGCCCTTTGTTTCTCTTTATTCAACAGCCGCCCAATAGATGCAGCAGCAGCAGCAGCAGCAATGGCAGCAGCTGGAACACCACCCACAGGCATGGAGTGTGGCCACCAGGAAGACAGCACATCATCTTCTGGGAGCCCTCCCTCGCATCGTCAGCGTTTGACGGTAAGTTTTTATTTCCAAAATCCATTTTCTCTGTAATATATGTCTATTCATTGCCTTTTATTTCAAAACAGGAATCACAAGATGAAGAGGAGCTCCCAGAAGAAGAAGGAAGGGGTGGACAGACACCTGGAATGGGCTCACAATTGGTAAGTTTTTTGCATCAAACGCAGAAACACAACATCTCACTACACACAACACATAGAAAACAATGTTCTGCAGACCACACACAGCAAACAAATGCCTACATCCAAAGACATAACATTTTTTGTTTTCTTCTCTAGTCTTCCCAATCTGGTGCTCGGCCAACAGGTCCTCGCAGTGCCTCCCAGGGTCGTCGGCGACAGCAACGCGGCGGTCACCAGCGTGTAAGTATAAATATTTTTGCTTTGTTTTTTTGCACTTTTTATTTCATTTCTTTTGTGGAGGCTAATTATGTTATTTTTGTGTTTTTCTTTAACAGCCTTCACAGCGTGCTCCCGACTCTGACGGTGAGGATGGAGGGATTGATGTGGACCGCCTCATCGATCTCGTCAGAGAAAGGGAGCCGCTCTGGACTATGGCTGATCGCCGCCACGCTGACCTGATCGTTACCCGTCGACTCTGGGAGGAAATCTGTTCGCTCCTTGTGGGCCGCTGGGAGGACCTCGATGTTCGGGCCCAGATTACAGAGCGTAAGTATATACAGTACCGGTTGCTTGATGTAAACCAGTGTTTCCCGAACTCCAGTCCTCGTGGTCCCCACGGATCATGTTTTCAGGATTTCTATTTACTATGGAAATCCTGAAAACATGACCCCTGGGGACCATGAGGGCTGGAGTTTGGGAAACACTGATGTTGTATACTAACCACTCCTTTCTCGTTTCAGGGAACAGAATTGTGAATCGGTGGCGGTCTGTGAGGGATCGTTTCAAGAAGGAGTTCAATAAAGAGATGCGGGCCCCGAGTGGATCTGGAGGACGCAGGAGCAAGTACAAGTACGCAGAAGCCCTGTCGTTCCTCCGGGAAACAATGGTCACCAGAAGGTAAATATTACACACCACATGTGAAAAAAAATGTTAGATGTAAATTTTTTTTTCAGCCAGGGCCATACCATGTCAGTATTTTAATTGTTTTTTTTTCTCTTTATTCCACAGCACGGTGAGCAGCACTCGGGAGCCTGCACGATTGGACCCTTCTGAGGCGATCCCTGAGGAGACCGGCACCGAGGGACACTTCGACCGCCCCGGTACATCTGCACCTTCCCAGCCTTCCCACACATTCGACCCATCTGTCCCATCCACCAGCACAGGAGCATCGTGGCCGCCTACATTACATGAAGCTGCTGGTGAGGAGATCGCTTTCCCTTTACCCCACCCTTCTGCCCCTGCCACCTCTAGTACACCTGCGGGTACTGGGCGGCAGCGGCAGAGGGGTCAGGAAAAGACTTATGCGCCAGAGTTCTTGCATCTGAATGCATCTTTCCAGAACTGTCTAAAAGTCTTGTCAGAGCAAATCTCCGCAGGCTATCAGCAGATCAACTCCAGCATTCTGGAGGTGAAGACACTTCTGCAAACCATGCATTCAGAAGCAAGATCTTCGCCAAACCACACCTTTTTCAGGTCTGTTGTGGAGCGCATGGAAACGCTCTCCTGCCCAGCAGATGCATGTAATGCATTCATGCCACGCTGCTCTCCAGCAAGTTACCTCCCAACCTCCTCCTCCCACCACAGTAGTTCCTCCACCTGCACCCCCTCCAGCCACTTTCCATCCTCCCCCTCCTATTACATCTACACCCCCTCCAGCCACTTTCCATCCTCCCTCTCCTATTACATCTACACCCCCTCCAGCCACTTTCCATCCTCCCCCTCCTATTACATACCATCCACCTCCAGCCACTTTCCATCCTCCCCCTCCTATTACATACCATCCACCTCCCCAGCACCATCCACCTCCCCAGCACCATCCACCTCCCCAGCACCATCCACCTCCCCAGCACCATCCACCTTCCCAGCACCATCCACCTCCCCAGCACCATCCACCTCCCCAGCACCAGCAACCTCCCCAGCACCAGCAACCTCCCCAGTACCAGCAACCTCCACAGTACCTGCAAACTCCCCAGTACCAGCAACCTCCCCAGTACCAGACATCTCCCCACTTCCAGCAACCTGCCCCGTACCAGACATCTCCCCACTTCCAGCAACCTGCCCCGTACCAGACATCTCCACACTTCCAGCAACCTGCCCCGTACCAGACATCTCCCCACTTCCAGCAACCTGCCCCGTACCAAACTCCTTCCCCATACAACTTGCCATCAACATCATCTGCTCCTACAGTCCCTGCCCAACCCTCCACTCCACCACCCACCACCTCTTCTGCTTCCCACATGTCCACCCATTCTGTAGTTTTTTCCACACCTTCACCTCTAACTGTTCCTTCCCCACCACGATCCCAGTCCTCTCTCCACACTCCCAGTGTCGAAGTGTCCCGCAGCCCCTACAGCAGTATTTCCACCACACACTACACAGATTTATAATGTGTGTATTTAAATAAAAATGACCAGTTTTATGGTTTCAGTTTTATAGTTTCAAAGTTTTATTAAACAAGTTTATTAAAATTTTAAAAAAGTTTACTAAAAAAAACATTTTTCAATAAAAGTTAAATTATTTTACACTGGTTGTCTGTCATTTCTTTCTGCGGCGAAAAAGGTTAAATACAGGGTATTTAAAAGGTGAAATGGTATTCAAAACTAGGTATATAACTGTGGGTAAATTTTAGCTTTTTGCCACAGTTGTGTTCCTGGTTGTGTTTGAAGCAAAGTATTTCAAATAAAAAGTTGTGTTTATTGTTGGTGATTTCCTAACAATGTACACAACTTTTGTTAAAAGGTGAAATACTTTGCATAAAACACAACCAGGTACACACCTGTGGCCTAAAGGTAAAAATAGTAAGACCATGACAAGATAGCCAACTTTGGTTGGCAAAGGTATATACTGTTGGTACAGAAGGTACACAAGTTTGGTTGGGCACAAATCTTTCACACTCTGTCATCCTGCCAGTGTACTCTGCCTTGAGGTGACATAAAGTATAGTGCAAAATTGTCCCTCATTACTGAAACCGTCACAGAACTTCTAGTGGTAATGTCATGGTAATCTTGCAAGGTGGTTTCTTCAGAGGTGTCCTCAATGGAAATGGGTTCCTTGCAGATAACAAAATTGTGGAGTACCACGCACGCTTTGATCACCTCGTCCACAGTTTCTGTCTTGAGGTTGATCGCAGTCAATAGGACCCGCCATTTGGCTGTCAGAATACCAAAGGTACATTCAACCATTCTTCTTGCTCTTGTGAGGCGGTAATTAAAAATGCGTTTTGGTCTTGTCAATCCTCTGCTAGAGTACGGTTTCAAAAGGTGTTCTGACAGCTGGAAGGCTTCATCCCCTACACAGACAAATGGCATAGGTGGACCAGATGTTTGCGGCAGCGGTCTAGGTGGTGGGAACTGGAAGGTGTTTCCATACAGTTTACGCCCCATGGCAGACAGTTTGAAAACTTGAGAGTCATTGGAGCGGCCATAGGCCCCAATATCAACCGCAATAAATTTGTATTCCGCGTCAGCGATGGCCATGAGGACAATTGAAAAATATTTCTTGTAATTGAAATATTCCGATCCCGATCCAGCTGGCTTTACAATGCGGATATGTTTCCCGTCCACAGCACCCAAGCAGTTTGGAAACTGACATATCTGTTGAAACTTGTCAGCAATTTCAATCCACCTCTCTGTTGTGGGCTCTGGTAAAAACTCTTCAGCTAAGGAGTCCCACAGTGCACGGCATGTGTACTTCACAATTCCAGATATGGTGGAAATCCCGAGTCTGTACTGGAAATGCAGTGACGAAAGGGATTCTCCAGTTGCAAGAAATCTGTGGGGAATTAAAAAACAATAAATTAGTTTTAAATCACAGCATTACATACCAAAACTGACCTATAACACTTGGAGATACAAACTACCACCAACAAGATTGCAGTGAAAGTGTGCTCTGATGCGATCATATCCAATAAATGTGGCTTACCTTAAAGTCACCATCAGACGCTCTGCGGGTGAAACAGAGAAGCGGCAATAGGTGTCTGCTTTTCTTATGAGGTGTGCAATGCGCTCCACCAAGTAATCAAAATTCTCCATTTTCATCCTAACATATCCAAAAAATGTATCCGGGTTTCGTCGAAGGTCCATGCATAGTGTAGAATAGACCCCACGCGTCATTCTCTTGGCTGTGATGGGGTGGATCCACAAACGTCGTCTACGATGCCTGATGCGCTGCTGTCTCGCTCTCTCCTTCTCCAGAACAATCACCCTCAAACGATTTGCCTCCGCTGTAAAATCCGCCAAATTCTTCAAAATATTTCCAATGACAACATCCATCTTCGCCAGTAACTTGCTCTTCTCTCCAACCTGCACTTTCTCCTCTACAACCTGTCAAAGAAGGGCTGTAGAAACATGCTATATATAGTTTTCCAGTAGCCAATCCCGTTCGGAAGGCCACAAGGGTCAATTTTAAAAACCGGATCCGGCGTAATCCGTCGAAAAACGGATAGAAAAACGGATGAACCGGATGAGACGGATCCGGTTTTGTCTGTCAAGAAAAAGACGGATCCAGCAGAAAACCGGATCCGTCACATCCGGTTTTACGAAACATTTGCCGGATCCGGCGTTCCGGCACGACGCCGGATCGCGCCTGACGCCGAAAACCTGATGTGTGAAAGTAGCCTTAATGAACCATCCTTTTTGGCCACGAAAAAAAAAACAGCACCTAAGGGTGAAGAGGATGGCCTAATATGACCCTTCTCCAATGCCTCCTTAATATAGGATCGCATAGCCTCGTGCTCGGGTACAGATAAATTGAAGAACCGACCGTTGGGAAATTTACACCCCAGGCTCAGTTCAATTGTACAGTCATAACTCCTATGAGGAGGCAAAGACGCAGACTCATTCTCACTAAATACATCATAAAAGTCCGCCAAATAGTCAGGAACATCATGCGACTGAGGAGAGGTGGAAAAAACCGGAGCCTCACTAAGGGCACACCTACAACCCCAACTCACCACAGACACAGATTTCCAATCCAAAACTGGATTATGAATTTGCAACCAGGGAAACCCCAGAACAATGGTATCATGCAAATTATGCAACACGAATAATCTGCAATTTTCTTGATGTCTGGGGCGACCCGCATTACCACGTGGGTCCAAAACTGAGGTTTATTTTTCGCCAAAGGAGTAGCATCAATCCCCCTCAAAGGGATAGGCGTCCGCAGAGGTGTCATAGGAAATCCACAACGTTTAGCAAAATTCCAAGTCCATTAGGTTCAGGGCTGCTCCTGAATCCACAAAAGCCTTGGCGGAAAATGTGGACAGGGAGCAGATCAGAGTAATTGCCAGAAGAAACTTAGGTTGAACACCACCCACAGAAAACGTGTGTGCAAAACGTTTCTCTCGTTTAGGACAGACAGAAATAATATGCGAGGCATCTCCACAAAAAAAACACAGCTTATTACGCCTTCTGAACTCCTGACGTTGCTCCCTGGACAAAACTCTATCACATTGCATAGGTTCAGACACTTGTTCAACAGGTGGCAACACCTCTCATGCAGTCCTGCGTTCGCGTAAACGCCGATCAACCTGAATGGCTAATGACATAGAATCGTCAAGACCAGAGGGAACAGGAAATCCCACCATAGTATCTTTTACAGCTTCTGACAAACCCTTCCGAAAGAGAGCTGCCAAGGCATTATCATTCCAGGTAGTAAGGACCGCCCACTTTCGGAATTTTTGACAGTACAATTCTGCAGAATCTCGACCCTGGCTCAATGCCAACAGGGTCTTTTCAGCCTGATCAATAGCATTAGGTTCGTCATACAACAACTCCAAGGCTTGAAAAAATGCGTTCACTTTAGTCAGAATAGGATCATCTGGTTTCAAAGAAAACGCCCAATCCTGGGGATCACCACACAGCAAAGAGATGACAATTTTAACCTGCTGCGCAGAGCTCCCTGACGAGATAGGCTTCAAGGCAAAAAATAATTTACAATTATTTTTGAAATTCAAAAATTTAGACCGATCCCCAAAAAACACATCAAGAGTAGGGATCTTTGGTTCAGCAGCATGTGAATGAGCAAGGTAGGTGGAAATTCCCCGCACTTCCACAGCGAGCTGCTCCACACGATCAGACAATTGCTTAATCTCCATTGGGAGAAAAAAAAATTCCCCCTATGGCCTCAGAGATATAGAGGAAAAAATATACACATTTTTTTTTTTTACAACTTTCCTGCTATTGAGTACCCTAGGATCTGCGGTATGGCTGGTGATTCTGTTATGAATGAGTCACCGTAGGAGGCAAAAACAGAAATACTAGCTAAGTCCAGAAAACCAGAGAAGTTGGCAGCTATCGGATTGCAGACCCCTGAACCTATCAACAACAACTAGCAGTAGCCGTGGGGGGTTCCTACGGTGCCCTAGACCCCTCGATCACAGCCGGAGAACAAAATAGCCTAAAGACAGAAAGGGAAATCTAAACTGCCCCAGAGCAGACCCCAAAGCAATAGGCAGCCGCCAACATATAATGACGGTGAAGCAAGATGAAAAAACACTAACACAGATAGAAAGATAGGGTGAGCAAATGATGGGGCCCAAGCTAACTAAATAGGACAGGATAGAAAAGCTGCTGTCTGCAATCCGCAAAAAACCTATCAAAAAGAGCCAACAGACTGATCGGAAAAAAGCCCTGAAGATGCTAGGCTTCAAAAAGACTAAATCAGTACTCAGGTATTTTCTGAAGACAGAGCAAAAAGGAATTCAGCTCACCCCAGCAGGGAATGGCAGAAATCCAGAAAAACAAGGCAAAACAAAACCAAATCACAAATGCAAAAAGCAGAGCAGAAAACTTAGCTTTTGAAGAGCAGGAATCAGACTGGTCTCCTAGAATCCCGCAGAGAAATCACCAGCAAGGCAGAAGGGCGTCGGCTGCCTTATATCCAGTCAGCAATTCCAGTCACCCAGTCATTATCATCCTGCTCAGGTGCTTGGTAATCAGTCTCACTACCTTCCTTCACCAGAAGAGAGAGTTCATCAGACCTCAATGGTGAAGGGGAAAATGAACTCACAACACGCAGGGCCGTATTTCCCATTAGGCACTCCTGGGCCTGTGCCTGGGGCGGGACTTTGCGGAGGGGTGGCACCTCAGCAATATTTTTCTTTTCCTCCGGTCGATCCATCCCTCCTCCCCCCTCCTCCCTCCCTCGATGACATCATACTCACCTCCTGGCTCCTCCAGCGGTGCCCAGAGCTCCGATGAGCTCTGGCACCGCTATGCTTCCTGACTGTGTGCGCGGTCATGTGTTACCGCTCATTACACTAATGAATATGGACGCCACGCCACTCTCATAGGCGTGGCGTCCATATTCATGAGTCCAGCCATGCATACAGGGGGGGAGGATGAGAATGAGCCCAGCCATGCATACAGGGGGCATGAAAATGAGTCCAGCCATGCATACAGGGGGGGGAGAGTTTGATCCCGAAGCCATGTATACAGGGGGGAAGATGAGCCCAGCCATGCACACAGAGGGGAGGATGAGAATGAGCCCAGCCATGTATACAGGGGGGAGAATGAGAATGAGCCCAACCATGCATACAGGGGGGGACCGGAGTGTGTGGCTGCATGAATTTCTACGTAGCTGACCGCTCTGGTCCCGAGTGCCGGCGGCAGTGCCGTGTATTGAGGTGCGAGACTCGTGCGAGTTTGTTGCAAGTGTGACCCCGGCCTAACGCAGATTTTATGTGTGTGTTTCTTTAATTAACTCTCTATGTACCATTTTATTATAAATATTACTAAACATCAGGTTTGGTATTATCTTGGTATTAGATATATACAGTGCCTTGCGAAAGTATTCGGCCCCCTGGAACTTTTCAACCTTTTCCCACATATCATGCTTCAAACATAAAGACACCAGATGTAAATTTTTAGTGAAGAATTACAACAAGTGGGACACAATTGTGACGTTGAACGAAATTTATTGGTTATTTTAAATTTTTGTGGAAATTCAAAAACTGAAAAGTGGGGCGTGCAATATTATTCGGTCCCTTTAACTTAATACTTTGTTGCGCCACCTTTTGCTGTGATTACAGCTGCAAGTCGCTTGGGGTATGTCTCTATCAGTTTTGTACATCGAGAGACTGAAATTCTTGTCCATTCTAACTTGGCAAACAGCTCGAGCTCAGTGAGGTTTGATGGAGATCGTTTGTGAACAGCAGTTTTCAGCTCTATCCACAGATTCTTGATTGAGTTCAGGTCTGGACTTAGACTTGGCCATTCTAAAACCTGGATACGCTTATTTGTGAGCCATTCCATTGTAGATTTTGCTTTATGTTTGGGATCGTTGTCTTGTTGAAGACAAATCTCTGTCCCAATCTCAGGTCTTTTGCAGACTCCAACAGGTTTCCTTCAAGAATGGTCCTGTATTTGGCTCCATCCATCTTCCCATCTATTTTAACCATCTTCCCTGTCCCTGCTGAAGAAAAGCAGCCCCAAACCATGATGCTGCCAAAACCATGTTTGACAGTGGGGATGGTGTGTTCAGGATGATGAGCTGTGTTGCCTTTATGCCAAACATATCGTTTGGCATTGTTGCCAAAAAGTTTGATTTTGGTTTCATTTGACCAGAGCACCTTCTTCCACATGTTTGGTGTGTCTCCCAGGTCGCTTGTTGCAAACTTTAAACTACATTTTTATGGATATCTTTGAGAAATGGCTTTCTTCTTGCGACTCTTCCATAAAGGCCAGATTTGTACAGTGTACGACTGATTGTTGTTCTATGGACAGACTGTCCCACCTCAGCTGTAGATCTCTGCAGTTCATCCAGAGTGATCACGGGCCTCTTGGCTGCATCTCTGATCAGTCTTCTCCTTGCTTGAGATCAAAGTTTAGAGGGACGGCCGGGTCTTGGTAGATTTGCAGTGGTATGATACTCCTTCCATTTCAATTTGACCGCTTGCACAGTGCTCCTTGGGATTTTTAAAGTTTTGGAATCATTTTGTATACAAATCTGGCTTTAAACTTCTCCACAACAGTATCACGGACCTGCCTGTTGTGTTCCTTGGTCTTCATGATGCTCTGTGTGCTTCATACAGAACCCTGAAACTATGACAGAGCAGGTGCATTTATATGGAGACTTGATTACACACAGGTGGATTATATTTATCATCATTAGTCATTTAGGACAACATTTGATCATTCAGAGATCCACAATAAACTTCTGGAGTGAGTTTGCTGCACTGAAAGTAAAGTAGCCGAATAATATTGCACGCCCCACTTTTCAGTTTTTGACTTTCCACAAAAATTTAAAATAACCAATAAATTTCATCCAACTTCACAATTGTGTCCCACTTGTTGATTCTTCACCAAAAATTTACATTTGGTATCTTTATATTTCAAGCATGATATGTGGGAAAAGGTTGAAAAGTTCCAGGGGGCCGAATACTTTCGCAACGCACTGTATAGATAGATCTATCATCTATCGATATATATCTATCATCTATCTATTATCTATCTGTGTGTGTAAACATTATTCTTCAATGGAGTATGTAAATAAAGAGGTTGAACCAGAAATAGCATCACAATTCTTTTTTTTTTTTGGTAAATAATAGATTATTATTTAGCCTACAAAAATGCATACATATCCGCATGAAAAAACGCTTGAAAATCTGCAAAATAAACAGACATGCTGCGGTCTAGAGCGAAGCGCCACATGTGCGTATACGCGGCTCTGCCACCTGCATGTTTGAACACATAGTGGAAATGGAATTTCATAAAATCCCCTCCACTATGCTGTAACATCTGGACGTATTGGACATATGAATAAGGCCTTAGTCAGAGACTGGGAGAATAAAATCCATATAGTAATCCTACAATGTCTGCTGGACATGGGATAGGGAGAGTTTATAGTCCAGTTAGTACACAGACACCATACTTCTTGCTATTAACCAGTTAATGCTCTCTTGTCCACCACACTGCAGTGTCAAAAGAGGAAGACAGCGAGACAGGCAGCAACATCGCATCAGAGAGCTCGTGACCTCGAAACAGAAGAACCTCAGATCCTGGTATTGTGACATAATATTAAGAATAATATTTATTCATTGATATTGCGCTATTAAGGCCAGGTTCAGATTGTGTTTTGCTGCCCGTTCAGCGCATAGCTAATAGTTAACGGTATAGCATAACGCGATCGTGTTATACTATACCCGCTAGTGCAGATGATTCATCTGCGCTAGCGGTGACGGAGCCTCAGACGCTGTAGCCTGCGTCCGAGGCTCTGTCACAGAATCACGGCACATCGCGAGCGCATGCCGCTTTATGGCATGCGTTGCGATGCACTACATAATGTCAATGGCAGCGTTAATGGACTGTGTTACACCGCGTTATAATCTAACGGACTGCCTAAACTCAATCTGACCCCAGCCTAACCCCGCAGCACTTTACATACATCATCAACACTGTCCCCATCGGGGCTCACAATCTAAACATCCTATTAGTAGGTCTTTTGAGTGTGGTAGGAAACCCAGACAAACACGGGGAGAACATATAAACTCTTTTCAGATGTCATCCTTGTTGGGATTTGAACCCCAGACCTCAGTGCTACAAAACTTTTGCACTGACTACTGAGCCACTATATACAGTACTGAGCCACCGCGTACAGTGCTAACTACTGAGCCACTGTGCTGCCATAATAGCTATGCAAGAATATTTTTGCTGCCAGCATTGTATATTAGCTTCATTTCACCCCTTCAAACTTTTTATATGTGCATGTAGTTCTTTCCAAGACAAACTCCATAAATACCTTTATATGGTCAGTCCCTTTCTCCCATATTCAGAAATCAGCATTTCATATAGAAATAATGCCTGACGACTATGGTGGATCATATCCCTCTGTCACTCCAGCTCTATTTCCCACAGAGTGCCACCTCCTTCACTGACAGCCTCTATGATGTGTTTCCTTCTGGAAAAAAAGAGCTGTAAGTCGATCAGGAAGAGGTGGCACTTAGCGGGTATAGAGCTGGAGCAACAGATCTACTCCCTCATTTGAATATGTATGCAAACCGATTTCAGATGAATGGACTGAACATGTAAAAATATTGCTGGAATTGTCTTTGAAAGAGCTAGATGGGCATACACATAGATTCGGACCCCTTACACATTCCCTATGGGACTTGCGAACATGTGCAGCACTTGCGGTTTTGCACTTATGGTGAGACAAATAAAACACAGCTAGCAGCGTTTTTTCCGTTGCTGCAAGTACCGCATTTGCGGGATCACGGCAAAACCGCAAGTGCCGCACATGTCCGCAAGTCCCATAGGGAATGTGTTAGCAGCGGATTAATCAGCGTAACATCCAGAGTCAGCAACACAGAAT
Organism: Dendrobates tinctorius; assembly: GCF_039654945.1. NCBI lineage: Eukaryota > Metazoa > Chordata > Amphibia > Anura > Dendrobatidae > Dendrobates > Dendrobates tinctorius. Next base: position 147,626 of record NW_027362029.1, read on the forward strand.
GTAGATTTATTCATATCCAGGTTGAACAGCTTACAGCATGAAATGTGATCAGTCTGGTATCTGCTGTGGCTTGCAACATGGGAGCATTACAACAACAAGAAGGGAAGAGAAGGAGGGGGCATCCTGTCTATTCCTTTTTTTTTTTTGTCACTGAACTTTGTTAACAATCTCACAATATGCACAATATATCAAACAGTACAGTAGTAGTTGTTGCAATACATACAGATCAATATGCATTATTCCAACACCCCCACTCAACAACTACTTATCCTCTTAGTCCCAGTGTGGTTCTCAATTCTTGGAACCTGGTTCGTGGCAATGGCTTTGTCATAATGTCAGCTGCCATCTTATCAGTTTCACAATAGACGAACTGAAATATGCCACGATCTATCAAATCACATAAATGATGATGTCTGACGTCAATGTGCTTGATTCTAGCACTGATCTTTTCACTGCATGCAAGTTTAACCTCTTCACGACCGCCCACAGTAGATAAACGTTGGCGCTTGCTGGGCTTTGTGCAGCGCCGACGTTTATCTACTGTCGGCGGTTTTGTGCCCCCCGGGACCCCCTCATACCTTACAACGTGGGGATCCTGGTGCGCAATGCATGCTGGGACCCCCGACGTCATCGAGACCTGATTGGTTCAGGTCCCGATGACGTCAGTGTCACAGCAGCCAATGGGAGCGATCGCTGGGAAAGCTGCTTGTTTCCCGGCAATCTCCCTCATTGTAACGCGGCTTCTCCCTCTGATCTAACACTGACAGCTGATCAGAGGTGAAGCAGCGTTATTGTGTGACTAGATCGCTGCCTGGCACAGCTGATCGCTGCCTGGCACTGCTGTGCCAGGCAGCGATCTTGTCACACTAGTAACGCTGCTTCACCTCTGATCATCTGTCATTGTGAGATCAGAGGAGAAGTTGCGTTATTATGTGCCAGGCAGCGATCTTGTCACACAGTAACGCTGCCTCGCCTCTGATCATCTGTCATTGTGAGATCAGAGGAGAAGTCGCGTTATTATGTGCCAGGCAGCGATCTTGTCACATAGTAACGCTGCTTCTCCTCTGATCTCACACTGACAGATGATCAGAGGTGAAGTGGCGTTACTATGAGTCAGATCGCAGGGCAGCGATCTTGTGACAAAAATAAAAAAAAGTAAAAAAAAAAAAAAATGCAGGGGCTAGGGCTAGGGCTAGGGTTAGGGTTAGGGCTAGGGCTAGGGCTAGGGTTAGGGTTAGGGTTAGGGCTAGGGCTAGGGTTCGGGCTAGGGTTAGGGCTAGGGTTAGGGCTAGGGCTAGGGTTAGGGCTAGGGCTAGGGCTAGGGCTGGGATTAAGGTTATGGGTGTGTTGATGTTAGGTTTGTGGTTAGGGTTATGGATAGGGCTGAGATTAGGGTTAGGGGTGTGTTGGGGTTAGGGTTGGAATTAGAATTGGGGGTTTCCACTGTTTAGGTACATCAGGGGCTCTGTAAATGCAATATGACGCCCGCAGACCATTCCATCAAAGTCTGCATTTCAGAACGTCACTACTTCCCTTCTGAGCCCCACCGTGTGCCCAAACAGTAGTTTTCTCCCACATATGGGGTACCAGCGTACTCAGGACTCAGGACAAATTGGACAACTCTTAGGGTCCAATTTCTCCCGTTACCCTTGTGAAAATAAAAATTGGGGGCTAAAAGATCATTTTTGTGGAAAAAAAATGATTTTTTTATTTTCACGCCTCTACATTATAAACTTTACTGAAACACTTGGGGGTTCAAAGTGCTCACCACACATCTATATAAGTTCCTTGGGGGGTCTAGTTTCCAAAATGGGGTCACTTGTGGGGGTTGCCACTGTTTAGGTACATCAGGGGCTCTGCAAACGCGACATGACACCCACAGACCATTCCATCAAAGTCTGCATTTCAGAACGTCACTACTTCCCTTCCGAGCCCCACCGTGTGCCCAAACAGTAGTTTTCTCCAAAATATGGCATACCAGCGTACTCAGGACAAATTGGACAACAACTCTTAGGGTCCAATTTCTCCTGTTACCCTTGTGAAAATAAAAATTGGGGGCTAAAAGATCATTTTTGTGGAAAAAAAAATGATTTTTTTATTTTCACGCCTCTACATTATAAACTTTACTGAAACACTTGGGGGTTCAAAGTGCTCACCACACATCTAGATAAGTTCCTTGGGGGGTCTAGTTTCCAAAATGGGGTCACTTGTGTGGGGTTTCCACTGTTTAGGTACATCAGGGGCTCTGCAAACGCGACATGACACCCACAGACCATTCCATCAAAGTCTGCATTTCAGAACGTCACTACTTCCCTTCCGAGCCCCACCGTGTGCCCAAACAGTAGTTTTCTCCAACATATGGCGTACCATCGTACTCAGGACAAATTGGACAACAACTCTTAGGGTCCAATTTCTCCTGTTACCCTTGTGAAAATAAAAATTGGGGGCTAAAAGATCATTTTTGTGGAAAAAAAAATGATTTTTTTATTTTCACGCCTCTACATTATAAACTTTACTGAAACACTTGGGGGTTCAAAGTGCTCACCACACATCTATATAAGTTCCTTGGGGGGTCTAGTTTCCAAAATGGGGTCACTTGTGTGGGGTTTCCACTGTTTAGGTACATCAGGGGCTCTGCAAACGCGACATGACACCCACAGACCATTCCATCAAAGTCCATTCCATTCCACTGTGTGCCCAAACAGTAGTTTTCTCCAACATATGGCGTACCAGCATACTCAGGACAAATTGGACAACAACTCTTAGGGTCCAATTTCTCCTGTTACCCTTGTGAAAATAAAAATTGGGGGCTAAAAGATCATTTTTGTGGAAAAAAAATGATTTTTTTATTTTCACGCCTCTACATTATAAACTTTACTGAAACACTTGGGGGTTCAAAGTGCTCACCACACATCTATATAAGTTCCTTGGGGGGTCTAGTTTCCAAAATGGGGTCACTTGTGGGGGTTGCCACTGTTTAGGTACATCAGGGGCTCTGCAAACGCGACATGACACCCACAGACCATTCCATCAAAGTCTGCATTTCAGAACGTCACTACTTCCCTTCCGATCCCCACCGTGTGCCCAAACAGTAGTTTTCTCCAACATATGGCGTACCAGCGTACTCAGGACAAATTGGACAACAACTCTTAGGGTCCAATTTCTCCTGTTACCCTTGTGAAAATAAAAATTGGGGGCTAAAAGATCATTTTTGTGGAAAAAAAATGATTTTTTTTTATTTTCACGGCTCTACATTATAAACTTTAGTGAAACACTTGGGGGTTCAAAGTGCTCACCACACATCTAGATAAGTCCCTTGGGGGGGTCTAATTTCCAAAATGGGGTCACTTGTGGGGGGTTTCCACTGTTTAGGTACATCAGGGGCTCTCCAAATGCGACATGGCATCCGATCTCAATTCCAGCCAATTCTGCATTGAAAAAGTCAAACGGCACTCCTTCCGTTCTGAGCTCTGCCGTGTGCTCAAACAGTGGTTTAGCCCCACATACGGGGTATTGGCGTATTCGGGAGAAATTGCACAAAAAATTTAGTGGTTCATTTTCTCTTTTTACACTTGTGAAAATAAAAAAAAATGGTTTTGAAGTAAAATGTTTGTGAAAAAAAGTTAAATGTTTATTTTTTCCTTCCATATTCCATTCATTCATGTGAAGCACCTGAAGGGTTAATAAACTTCTTGAATGTGGTTTTGAGTACATTGAGAGGTGCAGTTTTTAGAATGGTGTCAATTTTGGGTATTTTCTGTCATATTGACCCCCCAAACTCACTTCAAATGTGAGGTGGTCCCTAAAAAAAATGGTGTTGCAAATTTTGTTGTAAAAATGAGAAATCGCTGGTCAACTTTTAACCCTTATAACTTCCTAAAAAAAAAAAATTATGTTTCCAAAATTGTGCAGATGTAAAGTAGACATGTGGGAAATGTTATTTATTAACTATTTTGTGCGATATCACTCTCTGATTTAAGGGCATAAAAATTAAAAGTTTGAAAATTGCAAAATATTCTAAATTTTTGCCAAATTTTGATTTTTTTAACAAATAAGTGCAGATCATATCTAAAAATTTTTACCACCATCATGAAGTACAATATGTCATGAGAAAACAATGTCAGAATCAGTAGGATCCGTTGAAGCGTTCTAGAGTTATGACCTCATAAAGTGACACTGGTCAGAATTGAAAAAATTGGCCTGGTCACGAAGGCAAAAACAGGCTCGGGTGCGAAGGGGTTAATGCATCCTTGGTTGTCCTCATAAATCACCGTCGGCTGAGTTGACGGTGTGCCAAGATCATCCATCAATTGTCTTAGCCAAATGACCTCCTGGCTTGCATAGGCTGCGGACACATACTCCGCTTCTGTAGATGACAAGGCAACAGACACTTGTTTCCTACTAGACCAGGAGATTAAACTTTCTCCAACTTTAAACAAGTATCCGCTTGTGGATTTACGATCATGCGAATCACCAGCCCAATCTGCATCTACGTAGCCGGTGAGTTCTAGATCTCCAGTTGCAGACAGCTTTAAATTTACATCTTGCGTTTCTTTTAAATATCGGAGAAGTCTCTTAACAGCATTCCAGTCTCTTTGGCGTGGTTTTTCCACATATCTGTAAAGGATTCCAACTGTTGTTGTGATATCCGGTCGAGTCATAGTTGATATGTATAGAAGTGCCCCCACTGCCTGACGAAATTTCTCATTGTTTGGCAACAGGTCATCTTCTCCTTCCAGCTTCAGGTAGGATGGTTCCATTGGGGTTGATATAACTTTGGCTTCTGACATTCCAAACTGATTCAGAATCGAATTAATTTTTGCACTTTGGTTTAGAAGAAAACTCCCATCTTCCTCTCTCTGGATTTGGATTCCTAGATAATATGTCACATTTCCAAGGTCTTTCATTTCAAAATGCTGGTTCAGAATTTCAGCCATTTTTCCAATTTCTGCGTCTTCCTGATGAACTACAATCACATCGTCCACATATAAGAGAATATACATCCACTTTCCATCTGTATATTTTGTGTATAAGCATGGATCCACTTGACCTCTTTTAAAACCTTCTTCCAACAAGACCTTATTCATCTTGGTATTCCATGCTCTTGCTGATTGCTTAAGACCATAAAGGGATTTTTGTAGTTTGCAAACAAGGTTCTCTTCACCCCCTTTTACATAACCTTCAGGTTGAGTCATGTATAAGTCCTCCTCAATGTCACCATTTAAAAAGGCAGTTTTTATATCCAAATGTCTGACATTCATCTTTTGTACAGCAGCTACAGCTAACAAAGCTCTGAACATGGTCTATTTAGCGACCGGAGCAAACGTAGCATCATAATCTTCGCCATAGTTTTGAGAATATCCTTTTGCCACCAACCTTGCTTTAAACCTGTGGACTTTACCTTCAGAGTCATATTTGGTTTTGAAGACCCACTTGCACTTGATTGCCTTTTTGCCCTGTGGCAGCTTGGTGAGTTTCCAAGTTTGAAGTTGATGAAGCGATTTGATTTTCTCATTAGCCGCATTGATCCACTTTGTTCTTTCATGGACAGGTAGTTCTTGCATTTCATCCCATGACTGCGGCTCTGATTCAGGTAGTGTCTTGACTATGTAGGATAGACGTTTAGCTGGTACGCCTCTGTTTGATCTTGACGATCTCCTGATTTCAGATTCACCTGATTTTTCTGTTGTTCCTTCAGTGGTTGAACAATCCAGCCAGACCTCTACATCCTCCTTGTTATTGTCTTGTAATTGTGACTTCAGCTGGACTACTGGCGTGATATCACAAAACTTGGGGCACACAAAGTTCTCATCAATCACTACATCTCTACTTATTGTGACCTTGTTTGTTTCTGGGTGTAGAATACTATAACCTTTCTGGGTTTCACTGTAGCCTACCAGGATCCCTTCCTTAGCGTGAGATTCCCACTTAGTTCGCCTTTCTTTGGGAACATGTACAAGTGCTTTACTTCTGAATATTCTTATATGATGTAGTTTTGGCTTTCTGCTGTTTCATTGCTCAAACGGAGTTTTCTCTGTAGCTTTACCTGGTAGTCTGTTCTGAAGATAGCAAGCTGTCATGATTGCTTCACCCCAATTGCTGTGGGCAGATTTGCATCAAACAACATACTTCTTCCACTTTCACAGTGTTCGGTTCCTTCTTTCCGCGACACCATTTTGCTCAGGATTGTACGGTACAGTGGTCTGAAATAGGATTCCATTTTTCTTTAAAATGCTCTGTGTCTCATTACTTGTGTATTCAGTCCCATTATCTGCACGTAGAATCTTTGGCATTCTCCCAAATTTATTATATACCTCAGCTTGATATACTTCAAGTTTCTCTGGAACTTCTTTCTTGCTGTGAAGCAGATGGACAACTGTATATCTTGAATGATAATCAATAAATGTGAGAAAATATCTCTTCTTTCCAGGAGTCTGAGTGCTCATTGGACCACAGACATCTGTATGTATTAAATCTAGTGTCTGTTCTGTTCTTGTAGTACTTCTCTTAGGAAAAGCTTTTCTAGACATTTTCCCTTTGATGCAGCTAGTACATTTCATTATCTGGTTACATAGATCAATTGTAATGTCCTCAGCTAGTTACTTTTGAACTAACTTCCTTATTGCTTCTGGGTCTCTGTGTGCTAGGCGCCCATGCCATACATGAATGCAGTTATTGTGCCTTTCTTCCTGAGCAGTGTACACACACTCTTTGCATTTAAGCTGGTAAAGTTCATTTGTGATTTTTCCTTCTGCTAGTGTGTGGCCCTCTTTTGAGATGATGCAGATATCATGCTTAAATGTAACTTCATTTCCTTGTTTTGTGAGTTTCTTCACAGATAGTAAATTACTCTCAAGACTAGGCACATAGAGCACATCTTTTACTGGGATCTTCTTGCTTTGTGTTGGTGAGATTTGACAATCAATATAACCATCTCCTATACCTTGTGAAGTCATGTACTGACCATTAGCCATAATCACTTTCTCTGACTTACTTTGGTTAAGCTTAGAAAAGAAGTCCCTGTTATTAGTCATGTGACTAGTTGCTCCAGAGTCTATACACCATGCATGCTTTGATGTATTTACACTGACAATAAATGCAGTATCAGTATTCACAGAATCATTTTCTGCAGACACAGCACTTTTAACCCTTTGAAGACTGCTTTGCTTTTTCACCTGATTCATTCTAGCTTTCCAGACTCTGCAGTCGGCTTTCAAATGTCCTGATTTCTTGCAAACAAAACATTCACGTGTTTCTTTTAGGTGCTTTCTGTTAGAGTATCATTTAGATTTTGTGTCTGTAAAGTAGATTCTGCATCGCATGTCTTGCTGTTTACACCTTCCGCTTTCCGCTTATATTCATCTATGAGCTTCCCTCTGACATACTCCAATGTAAGCTCATCATCTGGGCGCGCATCTAGTGCGGTTACAAGCGTGTCATAGTTTTCTGGAAGACCACTAAGCAGTAATGCGGCTACATGAAAGATCTTCCCCAATGCCTCTCAGGCGTTCTACAATCTCTAGAATGCTTGTTAAGTAGTCCTGCATATCCTGGCCATTGTGTAGTTTAGACTGGTACAATTTTCTCATGAGATAAAGTTTATTGCCTAAATTTATCCTCTCATGCACCTTTTGCAGCTGCTCCCACATTTCTCTTGCAGTTTCACTTTTACACACATGCACAATCTGATCATCATCTATACTGAGTGATATGGTACTTTGTGCTTTCTGATCCATCTCTATCCACTCCTGTGATACTGGGTCAGGTTTAGGCTCCTGTGTGTGTTTCCACGTACCTTCTCTTATCAGCAGCATTTTCCCTTTGAATTTTCAGGATTGATAATTCTGGTTAGTGAGACTTGGGACTGTAAACTTCATGGAGTTGCTGCTGCTGGTGGCCATCTTTGCTGTCTTCCCTTCTTTTCTTTTCTGTGCTCTGGGGATCTGGGACTCTAGGACTCTGGGCCCATAACCTGTTAGCAGCGGATTAATTAGCGTAACATCCAGAGTCAGCAACACAGAATGTAGATTTATTCATATCCAGGTTGAACAGCTTACAGCATGAAATGTGATCAGTCTGGTATCTGCTGTGGCTTGCAACATGGGAGCATTACAACAACAAGAAGGGAAGAGAAGGAGGGGGCATCCTGTCTATTCCTTTTTTTTTATTTTTTTGTCACTGAACTTTGTTAACAATCTCACAATATGTACAATATATCAAACAGTACAGTAGTAGTTGTTGCAATACACACAGATCAATATGCATTATTCCAACAGAATGATTGAGGCCGAATGCAGTGTTGCCATAAGTGATCCGTTACGTGACAGATGTGGAAAAACTGACGGATCTGCCGCGAATGGCGAAAATCGCTGATGTGAAAGTAGCCTAAGTCACTGCCGACAGTGTCTGCATTAGTCATACTCGCCAATGGGGGGCAGCACGAAAAGTGCCTAGGGCAGCATAAACTCTAAATACGGCCCTGTATGGCTGTTTTCTCCATTCTATGGCAGCACGTTATGTCCAATGTTCTGCTTTATCAGTTTGCTGCAATGAGTGACCTAAATGTGCAATCACTCTGTAATAACCTGCAGGAAACGAGGGATGCAGTCACACACGTGTAGGCAGAGCAAGGGTTGAACAGGCAGGGAGTGAGGGATTGTAGGGTGACGGCGAGGAATTGAGCAGAACTGGAAGGTTGGCAGGGTAGGTGAGTGATGAACGAGAGTTCAGTAATAAAGAGGTTAAACTTATCGGACTGTAGTCTTCTGTTGTGAGGCAGTACAGCGTTCCAATGGTGTTACTGGCAACAGCGGTGCGGGTCATCTCGATGCAGTCTCTGACAGGAGGGGTTCCAACGGTAGAATCGACTTCAGTGGCACATGCAGACTCTCAAGTCTCTGTCCACGATGAAGAAATGGCATTCGGGGAAAATAACAGGATGCTGGATGGTGAGAGGGGTTCCTGCTCTCACCACTCTTAGCCACAAGTCCACACTCAGAACGTGTCACTGCAGGGACAGCGCCGCACTCATCGGTCAGTCCAGCTACTACTCTCAGGGGCTCAGATCTGTCGCTGCGAACGCCGGGCCTGCACGCACTAGCGACTGTCTCAGACTTGTCAAGGGAATCTCCTCCATTCACAGAGGCTGGCGGGTCCACGTTTACACAGAGGGCGCTCACCACGTAATGTCGTTATGTCTCAGTCCTCAGCAGAAGGGCTCTTTTGAGTATGTCGCCACTCGGGCAGAGCGGGTGCGGTACTCACTGTCTCCTAGTGTACGGCACCTGGCTTAGCTCCGAACTGCTGGCACAGCTCCGAACACTCCGCTCTGGTGGCACAGCCCCGCACACTCCGCTCTGCTGGCAAAGCTCCGCACACTCCCCTCTGCTGGAGCGGCAAATTCCCCCAGAATTATATTCTTCCTTATAAATGCCTCCCTCTTTCCATTTTATAAACATTTCTTTCTTCCTTTTTAGCATGTGCTTAAGTTCTGTGTTCATCCATCCTGGTTTCCTTAAATGCTTCCTATTCTTCCCTCTTTTCGGAATTGTTAACAATTGTGCTTTGAGAATTTCATTTTTCAAGATTTCCCATGCTTCCTGGACATTTTTATCCTTAAGAATATCCAGCCATTGGATCCCTCCAATTCTCTATCTGAATCCCTTAAAATCTGCCATTCTGAAATCTAACCTTGACGTCTGAGTCTTCACAGGTCTTCCTCCTCTAGTTATCCAAAATTCTAAAATACCATGGTCACTACCTCCTAGGGTCCCAGCCACTCTTACCTCCTCAACCATTTCCTCCCTCATACAGTGTCAAACATGTTGTGCGCCCTCTCATTAGCGCTAAATATGCCATACTCCCTCAGGCTCCCTTCACATGTTTGTGTTTGCAGTACATGTGGAATCTGTTTCTTTCACGGACGCCACATGTATCTATTACAATCTATGGTACTGCACAAATGTACATGTTTGCTCAAACCGTATGTCTATGTAAACCACACAGAGACATGTCCATTTTATTGCGAGCAGCACAAATGACAATACAAGTATATGGGTCTGTGTAAAACGTGTACAGCACACGGATAACATCCATGCCTCATCTATGTGCTGCACGTGTTTAACATTGCAAAGTATAGGAGAAGCTTTGGAATTGATTTTTCTTATGCCATCCTGAAAAAAACGGGCGGCACTCGGAGAGCACATGGATGACACACTGATGGCACACAGATGGCATACTTATGGCACACAGATGCCAAACGGATGGCACATTGATGGCACACCGATGACACACTGATGACACACTGATGACACATAGAAGTCATACTAATGGCACACTAATGACAAACGGATGACACACTCATGACACACGGATGGAATACTGATGACACACGGATGGCACATCGATGACACACCGATGGCACACAGATGGCATACTGATGCTACACGGATGGCACATTGATGGCACACAGATAGCATACTGATGACACATTGATGGCACACAGATTCCACACGGATGGCACACCGATGGCATACTGATGGCACACAGATGCCACACGGATGGCACACAGATGGCACACTGATGACACACGGATCGCACACTGATGACACATGGATCGCACACTGATGACACACAGATGCCACACTGATGACATACGGATGGCACATTGATGGCACACAGTACTCCCTGAGTACATCGACCAAAGTGTTAATTCTGGTTTGTATACCAGAATGTGTCCGGCCCATAGATCTTAACAGCACATTTACAAATATATAAAATATGTGGATTTCTCTGGATTAACACATTGGATCACAGATATAATTTTATTCAACTTTTTATGACCTAGATGCCCATATAGATGACCAAGGAGGGTTGATTCTACTGACAGATTCCCTTTAAGTAAGTTATTCATCAAACACATTGTGCCTTTATAAGGTATTCAGGAAAATACAGCTTCTGACTCAGTTCATTTCCAAATTTTGGAGGGCATTCTGTAACAAGATGAATATTGAAGGGCCTTTTTCTACTATGTATCACTCAGAGAGCAATAGTCAGACAGAGCGTATAATGGAGTCACACCAGCGTATAGCATCCAATGCAATATATTAAAGGGAATCCGTCACCTCAATTTGGCACGGTATGTAAATGAGTTGTGTCCGGTCCGATGGGCGGTGTTTTGGCTCCTTCCCTCCAACCCTCCTTGGCCGCTGTAGGCAATCTTTCAGGTAATTTCTGTAGTTGTAGTAGAAATCTCTAATCGCGCGTGCGTAGTATGCTTTGCCCAACTGTGGGCAAAGCCAAAAAGCATTAGTGCGCATGTGCCAGTGAACTATGTCCCGGAACACAGAAAAGGCAGCAAAATACTTCCGTGACATAGGTCACCGGCGCATGCGCACTAATGCTTTTCGGCTTTGCCCGCAGTTGGGCAAAGTATACTGCGCAAGCGCGATTGGAGATTGCAATGCACACGCACGTAATCTGGACGACAACTACGGAAATTACCAGAAAGATTTCGTACAGCGGCCAGGGAGGGGTGGAGTTAAGGAGCCAAAACACCGCCCAACGGACCAGACACAACTCATTTACATACCGTGCCAAACTGAGGTGACAGATTCCCTTTAATGACCCTCTTCTCCTGCTCTTCTGTGAGCGAGAGCCAAGTGTCATGCTACTGTGATCCGATGCTCTCGCATGACAGGATCGGAGCACAGCTGCGAAGGAGACAGAGAAAGTAATTTCTCCATTTCCTCTGCTGTCGACGACGGCAGGAATTGCACTGCATTCGGGTAATATCCGAGTGCAGTGTGATGTTTCACACAAACCCATAGACTTGTATAGGTGCAAGTGAGCCGAGTCTCGCTGCAAATAGCAGCATGCTGCCTATGCTCTCAAATGCCAATTTGGCATGAGAACAAATCACGGATCTGAGCTGCCCCATAGAATAACACGGGGCCGAGTGCTATGTGATGTATTATAGCATAGCCCTGGGCCGTGTTGTACGGGAGTGTGTCTCCGACCTTAATCAGACACTGAAACAATATCTTCGGTGTTATGTATCCGATCACCAATCCCACTAAGTGGAACTTCTCCCGTCAGCTAAATTTGCTATAAACCCCTTCACAAACCTTGATGTAAGTTTATGCTATGTTTAGGAAGGAGTTTACAACCGATTATGTAGACTTACGCCATGGTGATCATACGGTGCCCACAAGATCGCTGTTGAAGCTCTGCATAAGTGATGGCAAGGCAGAATAGAAAATCAGACTGCGGCTACGGTGGACAGGGAGCTTTGATATGGTGAGTATTAAGATTATTATTTTGGGGGCTATCGGGATACCATCGTATTGTATTGGGAACGCAATATATTGTATGTGGGACTATGGGGGGATCTGTACTGTACTGTGGTGGGACCATCATGCTGTGGGGAAACTGTGGCACCCCTGAGGGTTCAGTCGCCACAGAGGTACTGCACCTCCTCCTGAGGTGTGGTATCTCACCATCCAGGTAAGGTGGAAACACCTGACCACGCACCAACACCTGCATCCCACACAACACAATAGTGTAGCAAAGCACCCTTTGGTGGCTCCCTGCTTGGAACACGAAGCGTGCTGGGAGGTGTGTGGAGTTTACCTTGCATCAAAAGAGCGGGAAGAGTTTAGGATTGGGTCAGTCAGTCAGTGAGTCTGACAGAGTCAGAGGAAGAGAGAAGATCTCCCGAGTGGGATGGATGAAGGAAGTGCTGCAGCCGACCTCAGTGATCTGGGTCCGCTGGCACAGGAGAGAGAGACATTATAGAAAGCCTGATTCTCCATATGAAGGAAAGGATTGTGCGGAACATAAGGAGAAAAGGAGGACTAAGGATTAGGGTTAGAAGAGAACCCTTCTCAAGTTCACAGCGCAAGGCCGAGGTCCGGTCCCCAAGGTTGTATGGATACTAATGATCCTGCAGCAGACACCGGAGGAATAGAAGTTGTCACCACTTTATTCCCACACAAGACTTGGGGGCACAAAAGCAACGATAGTGAGCCAGGACTTAGTAGCAAGGAGTCTCCGAAGCAGACTACAGCTGTCTGCCGTACAAGTAGAGTTCATAAGAACATCTGACAGGAGGAACCCCAGTGTAACTCAGTACTGGAGTACTTCACTAAAGGCGCAATAGGGAGACGTTCAGAAAAGGCACATGTTGGCGGAGTGTTGGAAGGGAGTATTTCATCTTGCCTGGAGGTTGACTGAGCTCCTGACCAGGAGGACATGGCACGGATGCGGGCACCTGTACCAGAGCAGACTGTGAGTAAAGCTTTGGAACTACATGCCCTCGTGTCCTCCACTTATTCCTTCGCCAACCTACTCAGCACTGCTACATCCCCTGCACCTGACACTACACCATCTACGTGTCCCTTCACCTACACTGCCCTGGGACTACAGCCCTGCCTGTGGAGGGCTATAACATCCTTGCTGCACCACACCATCTGTCCCAGAGGATCTGTCTGCAGCGTCGGCTTCACATCTTCCTTGCCGAACACCACAGGTGGCGTCACGAATCACTTATAAACTTTCATCACCATAAGCACACTGAAACATTCCCCTTTTACAATGGGCGCCCAGGGCCATGGGCCGGGTCCCAGCTGACGTGACATCTCCCATTGAAGCTCATCGGGCCCGGTACCAAGTACCCCGCCAGCCCTGGGAGGAAGACCCAAAATCAAATTACTGTGTGTGTCTGGAGGGGCGAGTGCTGTGAAGTGAGCATCATACTATGTGGGAGAGCCTGGGATTTAAAAATATATTTTCTTAGAAAATTGCTGACATGTTAAATACTTATTTCACCCACTGTATGTCATAATAATACCTCCTCACCTCGTCCCCAATGTGTCGGAGTCACGCAAGGTTCAGTCCTAGGGCCCCTGTTCTTCTCCATTTACACTTTCGGCCTGGGACAGCTCATAGAGTCCCACGGCTTTTAGTACCATCTCTATGCTGACGACACACAGATCTACCTCTCTGGACCAGATATCACCACCCTACTAACCAGAATCCCACAATGTCTAGCTGCTATTTCATCCATTTTCTCCCCTAGATTTTTAAGATTTAACATGGACTAAACAGAATTCATCATCTTTCCCCATTTAATTCGACCCCCCCAATGGACTTATCCATTAAAGGGAATCTGTTGCCTATTTTTTCCCCTATAAGATGCGCCCACCTCTCTGACTTTTCCCAGTGCCTGCGCACTGCAGTACCCTGCTCTTCCCTCAACAGGTCAGAGAATTATGCCTGCGCAGGAGCCACAACAGAAACAAGGAAGAGGACGCCATCGCTAGAAGATGGGAGGCACCGGACCCGGACCGCGACACTCATCAGACCCGGACCGCACCAGACCTCCCCCCACGGTGAGTATAATATTACTTGTTTTTCTTATCTTTCAGGATATATCAGGGGCTTATCTACAGCATTACAGAATGCTGTAGATAAGCCCATGATGGCGGTGGCCGCATCTCACAGGGGAAAAAATAGGTGACAGATTCTCTTTAAAGTAAATGGCTGCTCACTCTCCCCAGTCCCACAAGCTCACTGCCTTGTGGTAATCTCTGATCTCTACTTCAAACCACATATCCAAGCCCTTTCCACTTCCTGCCGACACAAAATTTTTTCCCGGATCCGTACATTCCTAAACCAAGAATCTGCAAAAACCCTAATCCATGCCCTCATCACCTCCCTCCTTGACTACTGCAACCTCCTGCTCTGTGGCCTCCCCTCTAACACTCTCGCACCCCTCCAATCTATTCTAAACTCCGCTGCCTGACTAATCCCTGTCCCCCCGTTATTCCCCGGCCTCTCCTCTCTGTCAATCCCTGCACTGGCTCCCCATTACCTAGAGACTCCAGTTCAAAATCCTAACTATGATATACAAAGCCATCCACAACCTGTGCCCTCCATACATCTGTGACCTCATCTCCCGGTACTTACTTGCACGCAACCTCCGATCCTCACAAGATCTCCTTCTCGACTTCCCTCTTATATCCTCATCCCACAAACGCATACAAGATTTCTCCCATGCATCCCCCTACTCAGGAACTCTCTACCACAACATATCAGACTCTCACCTACCGTGGAAACCTTTGAAAGGAACCTGAAGACTTACCAACCTGCAGTAACCACCGATCCACCAAACCGCTGCATGACCAGCTCTACCCTCGCCTACTGTATCCTCACCCATCCCTTGTAGATTGTGAGCCCTCGTGGGCTGGGTCCTCTCTCCTCCTGTACTAGTCATAACCTGTGTTGTTTAAGATTACTGTACTAGTCTTTTATTATGTACACCCCTCCTCACATGTAAAACGCCATGGAATAAATGGATCTATAATAATAAATAATAACAATAAATAATAATAAGACTTTTGGTCTGGCGTTCCAGTGATTTCTACGTATGCTCCTGCTCAGGGGCATTACTATCAGGAGGCAGACTGCAAAATCAGTATCATTACAGGGAGAGAACAGGAGACATTATTATAAGCAATCACAGGGGTAAGAAGATACGGGGTCAATATTATTATTATAAAGGGTGAAGGAGAATTATTATAAGGAGGCATGGGGGCATTATTTCTACATGCTGCTGTACTTAGATATAAGGAAGCATACGGGGGGCATTATTACTCTAAGTGTGCACAGAGGGAACATTATTACTGTGTAGGGGCATGGAGGAGGCACTGTTACTGTGGGGGACACAAAAAGAGGCAAGGATTACCATACAGGACGCAGAGGGGCACTATTACTGCCTAGGTTACTTATTATTGCACTACATGGTTTGTACAGGAATGGGGGAATCTATGGAGGGTAAAAGCTGTAAGTCAGACGTCTCTGTGTTACATTGTGCAGGGAAGAGTTATGGATTGAAGAAGTGATCATGCTGTTTTGGGCCGAATGGAAAATGGAAGGAAAAATGAATGACTGCGATTATTGAGAAAGTCTTTGGTGAGAACCTGCACAGTACAGATATATGGTCTACAGTGCACTTGTGCAAAACTGATAGTACCATTATATGGACACTGTATGGTGGTGATATCAGTACTAGTATGGTAGATACATTGATGATACCCTGATTATATGTAGGGGTGATGTCTCGGCCATACCAGACTTTGTGGAGTATATTAATTCCAATGATTATAATTTGAAATTTACATTTATGTGTAACAAAAATGAAATTTCCTTTTTGGATCTATTCTTGCAGGGTATTGCGGGTCAATTGATATCCACTTGTACTTATTCAAAACCGATGGCAGGTAATACTATCCTGCATGCCAATAGTGGTCATCCCAAACATACAGTGAAGTCAGCTCCTGTCGGTGAGCTTATAAGAATAAAAAGGAATTGTAATAATAACAATGGTTTGCAGCAGGAATTGTTCAAATCCTGTAACAAATTGAGTGACAGAAATTATCCTAACTGGATGTTGAATAGAGCTTTGAATTTAGTAAGGGATGATGGTTCTATATCAGAAAATAAGAAAGAGAAAAAAATCACCATGTCTAATAGTCCCTTTGTATGTTTTCAATATAGTTCCCAATTTAATGAAATCAAAGGAATCATAAATAAATTTTTACCATTGTTATATGAAGATCCTGTATTGGCAACAGTCTTAGAAAATGGTTGCAATGTGGTAGCACGTAGAGCCCCCACTTTAGGTAACATTTTATCTCCTAGTTTGTTTTCATCGCGAAAAAATATTGGTACGTGGTTAGACAATAAAGGGAATTATAAATGTGGAGGGAATAATTGCAGGACTTGCAAACACATGGTGAAATCTAAAATTTTTTATAATAATGATAATACCAAATCGTATAGAATAAATAGTTTTATTAATTGTAATTCGGATTTTATGGTGTATAAAATTAATTGCACCTTGTGTAATAAATCCTATATAGGTTGTACATCTAGGAAGTTGAAAACTAGGATAGTTGAACATTTGCATGATACTAGCTGAAGAGCCCGGTGCTGCCCGAGCATAGTAACTAATATGTATGACGGGCAGCACCGGGCATAGTAACTAACTGTGGTTAGTTATAACAAATTATAATTATCCTCCATCCCATTGTCTCGTGCCCATATACCCGTCACACATATCCACCATCCCATAGGCCCGTGCCCATATACCCATCATACATATCCTCCATCCCATAGACCCATGCCCATATACCCATCATACATATTCTCTATCCCATAGTCCCATGCCCATGTACCCATCATACATATTCGCCATCCCATAGTCGAGTGCCCATATACCCATCACACATCCTTCATCTCATAGTCCCATACCCATATACCCATCGTACATATCCTCCATCCCATAGTCCCGTGCCCATATACCATCATACATATCCGCCATCCCATAGTCCCGTGCCCATATACCCGTCATACATATCCTCCATCCCAAAGTCCAGTGCCCATATACCCATCACACATCCTCCATCCCATAGTCCAATGCCCATATACCCGTCATACATATCCACCATCCCATAGGCCCGTGCCCATATACCCATCATACATATTCTTCATCCCATAGTCCCGTGCCCATATACCCATCATACATATCCTCCATCCCATAGTCCAGTGCCCATATACCCATCACACATCCTCCATCCCATAGTCCAATGCCCATATACCCGTCATACATATCCACCATCCCATAGGCCCGTGCCCATATACCCATCATACATATTCTTCATCCCATAGTCCCGTGCCCATATACCCATCATACATATCCTCCATCCCATAGTCCAGTGCCCATATACCCATCACACATCCTCCATCCCATAGTCCTGTGCCCATATACCCATCATACATATTCTCCATCCCATAGTCCCGTGCCCATATACCCATCATTCTTATCCTCCATCCCATAGTCCCATGCCCATATACCCATCATACATATCCTCCATCCCATAGTCCCGTGCCCATATACCCGTCATGCATATCCTCCATCCCATAGTCCAGTGCCCATATACCCATCACACATCCTCCATCCCATAGTCCCATGCCCATATACCGTCATACATATCCACCATCCCATAGGCCCGTTGCCCATATATTCGTCATACATATCCACCATCCCATAGTCCAGTGCCCTTATACCCATCACACATCCTCCATCCCATAGTCAACCATTATGACATCATAATGAGCGGCGGGGCTTGCAATCTATGATGACATCAGCGTCGCCATGGCAACCATTGTGACATCATAATGAGGGGCGGGGCTTGATACGCACACACTGTTTCCCCATTATGCAAATAGGGGCATTATGACATCATAATGAGGGGCGGGACTTGACGCGCACACACTTTTTCCCCAGTATGTAGACAGGGGCAAAATTGTTTGGTGAATTGGAATGCGCAGGGTTAAAATTTCGCCTCACAACATAGCTTAGGATGCTCTCGTGGTCCAGACGTGTGACGGTGCCAAATTTTGTGGCTGTAGCTGCGACCATGCGGATGCCTATCCCGGACATACACACACACATACATACATACATACACACTTTGAGCTTTATATATTAGCTAACTAATGTGTCAGATGGGGTCCACAATGTTTCTTCCGCTGCCAAGCATTTTATTAATTTCCATTCTCGTAATGTCGTTTCTTTTCAGGTAACAGGCATTGAAAAAATCAGGAAATCTTCTAGGGGTGGTGATACCAGAAGGACACTGCTCACCCGGGAGGCTTTCTGGATTTTCAATTTGGAAACCAGATTTCCTGATGGATTAAATAAAAAGAACAAAATCATGTTCCACTATTGAATTTTCAAAGTATTTTCCATTCGAATAATGTTTTTTATATTCGTATGTTCTTCACCATATGTTTTCTTGTTGAATCATGTGAATTTTATATCATTCCGCTAATTGATATATGTAACATTAGTCAGAGAACCTTTTGGTCACATGATTTTTTAGTATTCAACAAAATCATATGAATTTTTGATAAAATTGTGACATTTTACATCAACAAATTTTTTTTACATTTATGTGGATACATCTTAAATGTTTTTTCTCTATAAATTTGATGTAATTCTTATGATCTCGTTATTTGGTGAATAGCATTTTTTAGAACAGGACCTTCTGGTCATGTGACATGTATTAGTTAGATGATTGGTTCCTGTCTCTTTTTATACTTGTGTGTGATCTTGACATGCCAGCTTTGATAAAGATCGCATGTAGTGATCGAAACGCGTCGCTTTATCGCTCCTGTGTGAGCTGATGCAGTCCTGGAGCTGATCTGTCTATTGTCCATGTTGGAATAAATTTTGGAAACTTGAATTTCGCTTGGAGCTGGATTTTTTTCTCTTTCTCTTCATGGAAATCGACCACTGCAGGATGGTGTTCCGCGCTCCTATTGAGTCGGTGAGCTGACTTTATATCTTTATTTAGATGTAAAAGCCTGCCTCACTGATCAAACCCATGGTTCTTCCCTCCATGCCGGAGTTTGAAACTGATGCTCAGCCTATGGTGTTGCCACATTAATTATTGCTAGGTAACTTACTTTTATGGTGAGATGCCCCTTTAAGATTCCATTCCCGGATTCCATGATGACACCACTGATGACATTTTAACATTCCACCACAAGATTCCATTATGACATCACTGATGACATGTTAACATTCCACCACAAGATTCCATTATGACATCATAATGCACCGCCACTACTTAACCAAGTGCTTACTGCCCAGCTGTCATTGTTGTCAGTGATTGGCTGCGAAGCTGGTGATATACTGACTGCGCTTGGATTTGTTTGAAATGTCTGACATTTCTTTAGATAAACTTGAGGTGTTGGCACTACTCCAGGAGATTCTTACCACCTATGACCCTGCCCTTGTGCTACCAATACCCGATGGCGTCCTCAGCTTCACTTACCGGCTGGTTATGAAGCTAGTGAGAGACTGCCTGACCAAATACCGCCGAGGTCGTATAAGCTCACAATATCTTGAGCATTTACAGATGAACATCAGGACCTTAGTACAACAGGTAAGTAACAGACAATCTGGGAAAAACACATAGCAATAATAAAGGATAATATTCATAAAATACAAGCTGGGGAGGGGGGCGGTGATAGCGTGGGCCTGGGTGCTCTACAATGCCAGGGCTGAATTTTACTCCCAGTCCACCCTGGTTACAATATGTAAAAAAAAAAGTAAATGTTTACACATGTAAAGAATATTCAGCATTCAAAACCTGGTTAAAGTAATTTTTTGAGGGAAATACGGATATAAAAGCCTGATCAGAAGAGTAAAGCCATGGTTTTCCCTCTTTCCCTGATTCTGATGCTCAACCCATGATGTTGCCAACTTAATTGTTACTAGAATGTTACTAGGCAACTTCCCTTTATAGTGAGATGCCACTTTAACCCCTTCACCACATTGCGATTTTCCGTTTTTGTGCTTTCGTTTTTTTGCTCCCCTTCTTCCCAGAGCCATTACATTTTATTACCATCAATATAGCCTATGAAGCCTTGCTTTTTTGCAGGCCAAGTTGTAGTTTTTAATGACACTAATGATTGCATATATTGTACTTGAAAACTGGAAAAAAATTCAAGTGCGATGAAATTGCAAAAAAGTGCAATTCCACATTTGTTTTATTTAAAATGTTCACTAAATGCTCAAACTGACCTGGTAATGTGATTCTACAGGTCAGTACGAGAATGCAGATACCAATCATGTATAGTTCCTTTTTTACTTAAGTGGTGGAAAAAAACATCTGAACACTGGCCATAAGTCAGTGTTCATAAAAGATGATCAATGGTCAGGCACACTGTTCTTCTGCAGACCCCCCCGGCTGTCATGATAACTCACTGCAACCCCAGAATCATGTGACAAGGGCGCTGATGAGCGAGACTTGTGACACGGTTTTGGTCAGCACATCTTAAATGCCGTTGTTAGTGATTGACAGCGGCATTAAGTGGTTGACAGCCGAAATCCATCTGCATCTATTTGCGGGACATAACAGCTGATCACACCATCAACTGTCATGTGTGGGTAGAGATGTGGGCTCTGGCGCTGCCTAAAAAAGACAGGGACACGACCTTGGACGAACCTATACTTTCAAAGTTGTAAATGGGTTAAGATTCCATCCGCGGATTCCATGATGACATCACTGATGAAATGTTAACATTCCACCCCAAGATTCCATTATGACATCATAATGCACCACCACTACCTACCCAAGTGCTTACTGCCCAGGTGTCATTGTTGTCAGTGATTGGCTATGAAGCTGGTGATATACTGACTGCGCTTGGATTTATTTGAAATGTCTGGAATTTCTTCAGATAAACTTGAGGTGTTGGCACTACTCCAGGGGATTCTTACCACCTATGCCCCTGACATTGTGCTACCAATACCCGATGGCGTCCTCAGCTTCACTTACCGGCTGGTTATGAAGCTAGTGAGAGACTGCCTGACCAAATACCACCGAGGTCGTATAAGCTCAGAATATCTTGAGCATTTACAGATGAACATCAGGACCATAGTACAACAGGTAACAGACAATCTGGGCAAAGCACATAAGACAATAATGAATAATATTTACAAAATACAAGTTTATTTACATGAAATATGTATTTTGGCCGAGAGCAATATAATTTATAGCTTATATGAAATATCCATATATGTATTATTTGTAGCTGTAGATTGCAGGAGTAAAATGGTGACATAAATAGCATCCTATATTCTCTACTTTCTCTCATGATTTTCCTTTTTTGTTTATTTCCATTTTTATAGGCTGAAGAAAGATCCCAATATGGAGATTTGACCTTTTTTAAAGTATTGGCCGTACAGTTCCTGATTGTACTAGGATATATAGCCCGCTCACTGAAGCTTTTGGTAAGAATCCGTCATCTTCTATATCTCATGTCTTTCTTGTCTGATCTCCTCCAGATTACTAGTCATATAGCAGATTGTCATATTTCTCATTTTAGAAGCCCCCTGTCCGCTCCAGGCAGAGACAGGATCTTTTATGGCAGCCTGTCTCTGCTCCATCCTCTGTGGTGACAGTCTGTACTGTGCTCAGTGGTGCGGACCTTTCATATCACATCTCTCTCGCTTTATCTTCACAATCTTCCTTCTTGTAAATGCTGCAGTTCTGGTAATAGATGTTATTGGAGAACTGTTGTATATACAAGTCCCTTATATATTAATGTGGATTTACTGGACGGAGCGGCCGGGTATATTCCCTGCACTTCCGCAATTATGTAAATCCAGGTTTAGTCCATCCTGTCTTTTGTGTACTGTAATTTAGTATTTGTGAATTGTTATATTAATTGCACATATTATATCCATCAGAGAGCACCGGACAGTGGCTCCAAAAAGGGGCAACACCGAAATATCGCTGACCCCAATACCAGTGAGCCAGGGCTAAAAAGTGATCTGATTGAAGGTAAGCTGATCATCTCGTATTCCTACAAATATTGATATTATGGAGACACCAGAGAATATATAAATTTACTCTTCATCCTCTGTATGAGGCCGGTGACGGCTCCTGAACCTCCTATAGACTGTAATGGAGAGGGCTCATACAATTCTGAAAACCCCTCTGGTTCTCTCTTCTGGGATCTCAGCCCCAAAATGCACAGAGGACCTCACAGGCTCCCCATCCAAGTCACTGTCAGATCCCGAACAATCACACATTTATGGTAGAGCATATCTATCTATGGATGTGCCATAAGTATATACAGTATGTGCAGAATATCCATAGAACTAGTATTATACCATTCACTTGTCTTTCCTTCCTTATATCGATGTGTTATATATTCAGTTCTGATATCGTCTAATACATGATGTCTCATTATTTTATCATTATATTAGAGACAACAGAGCCGGCAACTGCTGAAGGTGGAATATCTGAGACACCAGAGATCCCCGAATCTGCCAGTGTAAGTATCAGAGAATACATCTGCATATCATCAGATAACGGGGTATGAATTACACATCACATGTTACACCCCAGAGTACAGTGGGTTAACTCTATTCTTAATGTAGAGATTGGACCTATTATTATTATTCCTGTCTCCTCTGTGTGATGTCCCTTACCATCCCCTCCAGTACAGTGATATATGTGTATAGAGGATATCCCTATAATATAATAGTGTCTGGGGAGCGTCCTGCTGGTATCATGTCCTCTACATCTGCTGCAGTGCAATCAGCGGGGACATAATGTAGAGAAGTTCCTGCATCTGCAGCTTTTATTTTCCTACAACTTTTATGTCTCATTGTCATTTCTTATTCTTCTAGGCCGTGATCAGATCATTGACCCCTATGATAAAACCAAGTAAGAGCGACTATACCCAGATCAAAGAGATCAGCAGTGGATCTTATGGGTGAGCGTTATGGATAATCTACATTTTTCCCAAACTCCTTATGATGATGCCTCAGTCTATATGTCCTGCCTTAAGGAAATTCCTGTATATTAGTCCATGTCTAAGGCTATGTACCCACGTTGCAGAGATGCTGCAGAAATTTCCGCAGCATTTCCGCAACTCCTGCTGCGGGAAAAAGTCATGGAATTCGAATGCGTTTTTCCAGCAGAAAACAAGCGTTTTTCACGCGATTTTTGCGTGCGGAATTCCAGCGCATTCCAAGCGATTTGAAGCATCGCTTGGACTGTGATTGACAGGTTGGTCACACTGATCAAACATATTGTTTGACAAGTGTGACCAACTTTTTACTATTGAGGCTGCCTATGCCACATCAATAGTAAAAGATTGAATGCTAAAAATAATTTAAAAAAAAATTGTGATAAACGCACCTTCCGGCGTCCGACGCAGTGTTCCCGATCCTCGCGATGCTCCCGTTCCCAGCGATGCCTTGTGACAATGACCTTTGATGACGTAGCAGTCTCACGATACTGTAGCTGTCTCGCAAGACCGCTATGTCATCACAGGTCCTTGCCGCAAGGCATTATAGGGAACAGAGTTGGCGGGAGCATTGGTAAGGCTGCGCGGGACTCCAGAAGGTGAGTATAACCCGATTTTTTATTCTTTATTCTTTTTTTTACAGGGATATGGTACCCAGGGCCTGGAGGACAGTCTCCTCTCCTCCAGACCCTGGGTACCATCCGCACATGATTCGCTCACTTTGCGCATGGTGGGCATAGCCACATGCGGAAAGAAAGCAGAACTCATGCATTCCAATGTGTGCAGAATTGCGGCGATTCTTTGCGGAATTGCGGCGATTCTGGAAAAATAATGAGCCTGCTGCGTTTTTTTCCGTTATGCAATTCTGCCGTGGAAAAAAATGCAGCATTAGCACAGCATGTGCGGAATGCCATAGGAATGCATGGGGGGCGTTCTGTATGCATTTTCGCAGCATTTTCATGGCGAAAAATGCGGCAAAAATGCATAGAAT
The DNA here is from genome assembly GCF_039654945.1 of Dendrobates tinctorius. Lineage (NCBI taxonomy): Eukaryota > Metazoa > Chordata > Amphibia > Anura > Dendrobatidae > Dendrobates > Dendrobates tinctorius. The sequence goes on from NW_027362029.1 coordinate 172,011, forward strand.
CCGCAACATGGGTACACAGCCTTAATGTTACTGTTGTCCAAGATCTGTAACATTTTTATTTTTTCATCCCATAGAGCTTTGTAAAGACTTGTTTTTGTGGGTCGAGCTGTTGTTATCGATACCACTTTGCACTAGATCTAATCTACATCTAGTCGTCTGGTCCATGTCTACTTGTCATGATTCAGCTCAGTTATCATGTGATATGGATGAAAACCTCCCATAAGCGATCATTCATGCTGAGTTATTTTGTGCCTTTCCAGACATTGATTTCTAGTGACGGCCATACATCTAGTACTATTAGTGATGAGCGAGTATGCTTGTTACTCGAGATTTCCGAGCATGCTCGGGTGGTCTCCGAGTAGTTTGGGTGTGGTCGGAGATTTAGTTTGTGTCACCGCAGCTGCATGATTTGTTGGCTGCTAGACAGCCTGAATAAATGTGGGAATTTCCTAACAAACAGGCATTCCCCACGTGTATTCAGGCTATCCAGCAGCCGCAAATCATGCTGCTGCGGTGACACAAACTAAATCTCCGAGCACGACCAAACTACTCGGAGATCACCCGAGTATGCTCAGAAATCTCGAGTAACGAGCATACTCACTCATCACTATTAACTATTAGTACAGAAGATCATTTGACATATAGACAGACTGTTAGTAAGAATTCTGTATAAATTATGGATTTTTCTCCTCTACAGGGCCGTCCACTTAGTGCGTCATAAAGACACAAACAAGGTATTCGCCATGAAGAAACAAGCCAGGAGCGAACTGGAGGTTCCAGAGTATCTTGAAATGGCCTATCTGGAAAGGGACATCGCAATATTCGCTGATTGTCCCTTTGTTGTCTCCACACTTTGCTCCTTCCCAACTAAACAAAATCTGTGTATGGTCATGGACTTTGAAGCAGGTAAGACATATCCATTGTATCTCTATCCAGCCCATTTCTGCTTAAATATATAAAGCTACCAATGTATTTATATCTCATTAATCTACATGCTCAGAAGACCAGTTCAGGAGGGTTACCTCTTTCTGACAGATAATAATTTTCATTGCTTCTTATTGCATTTTTTTCTGATGTTGGGGGAACAAAAACACTGCTATTCCACCTGAGATTATTTGTTTTTTTATTATTTATTTTGAATGGAGAAAAAGTGATTTTTATATTTAATTTTCTTTCCCCAAATATTTTTATTATTATTTTATATTTTGGTCTCCATAAGGGACCTGAACTTGTGATTATATAATCGTAATTACTATGTACTGCAATATGGGCATTGCAGAGTATGGTGAAAATCTTGGTCCCCTATGAAGCCGAGCTACACACTGACCTTCACAGAAGCACCATAATGGCAAGGACAGTCGTCTTCCACAGACACTCAGCAGCCATAGCAAACCACTGACATGGAATGGGGGCGATGAGCGCTTAGAGCAGCTCGCCTCCAGGTCACCTGCTGTAAATGCCGCTGTCAGAGATTGACAGTGTAATGTAAGAGTTTACCAGCAGGGGGCAGATCTCAGCTCTCTTTTTGCATAGGATTACTCTGCAGTATACAGTATACGCTCTACATCACACAGTGTATCTCTATGATTGACTCCCTGCCCCAGTGTCTCAGCTTATTTCTCATTCACACTCATCATGTGTAATTTATATTGTAACAAACCCTCACCTGTCATATTTGCTTTCTACTCTAGGAGGAGACTGTCAGCATCTCCTTGACATATATGGTCATTTCACCCTCCGCTGGACCCACTTGTACATTGCAGAAACGGTTGTTGCTGTGGAATATCTGCACAGCTATGGTGTGGTTCACCGAGACCTGAAGCCTGAGAAGTAAGTGAACGCTGCAGTATAATAAAGGGACAGACAGTTATAGTTTGGTATACAGTCTGTGGGGTATTACTTAGGGCTGACAATGTCTTTTCTTTCACAGCCTCATGATATCATCAACTGGACATATCAAAGTCACCGATTTTGGGATTTCAAAACTCGGACTCATGAGACCAACATCAGACATCTACAAGGCTCGAACTAAAGACATCACCAGAGAGTTCCCTGATGATGGGGTTAGCTATACATAAAAAACTTATTCTTTACAGATCTGATCTATTTCTGCTTCTATCATATTTTCTCACATGGAAAATGTTTCCACTGATATTACTTGTCACAGTTATTTTCATTGATCATCTTCTCATTGTTCTGTTGGTTTCTAGACGACTGGCGCCTTGTATTATACAGCCCCAGAAGTCTTATTAGGGGTGGGCTACGGAAGGCCTATTGACTGGTGGTCAATAGGGATCATCACATATCAATTTCTTACTGGCGATGTGCCATTTGAAGGAAGACACAAAAAGGATATGTTAAAGAGAATCACCACGGGTAAGTAAAATAATCTGAATGCTGTGTGATGCCATAGTAATTTGGTTCAGTTGTTAGGTTCATTCTTTGGTTTAGTTACTTGTTGTTTTTGATAGCTTTTTTAAATGATAGTAAATGTAGAGACTTTCTTTTCTGTAACATTTACTTTTTATATAACAGAAGACATCACTTTGAAATTTAAAAATCATGCTGTTCATCCCAAAGCTCAAGACTTCATTACTCAGCTGCTCATAAAAGATCCAAGACATAGACTCGGGACAGGTAATGTATATAGTAGTATTAATAATGACTTATAACTCCTCTGTGACCTGACAAATAGATCATTTCCATGAGGATCAGCACTGAGGTCTCTGCGTTACCTCCTTGTCCATTCCCCATTCTTCATGCCATGACTTACAGTATATTTTGGCTCTGCTATGTCTTCAGTTTAGATTACCATAAAATGTACAGTCTTCCTAACATTGTCTGGATCACTTTTTTCTTGTCTTCCATTTCTAGGAGGAGCAAATGAAATCAAGAGTCATCCATTCCTGAGTAAGTTAGACTTTGAGAATCTTGAACATCGGCAGCCAGTGTTTAGGCCATTTGTTATGTCAGAGGAGGACACCAACTACTTTGACAGTAAGTAGAATGAGACGTCATCGGGTGAAAGCTGCCGTTTAAACGTCTTGTCTTTTATTTTATGTGACATTATGTTCCCATCATTATTAGTAATAACATGGTGACTGTGATTATATTAATAATCTCTGATAATACTTGTATTTTGTAGCTGATATTGAGAGACCAAAACATATGGATTCAGATGAGGGTGACACAAGTGAGAAGGTCGGTGACTGGCCAGAAAGCCTAAACTATGTGTCATCTTCTCAAAGACTTTCTAAGGTGAGTATGTGATCAGTAAATCCACAAAACTATAGCTAAAATACTATGAAAATACTATATATATATATATTTATATTTAATTTTACTCTGTGTATTTTAGCTATATGCAACCGATACCAGGATGATGAGCGATGAGGACGATGAGCCATCTCCAGATTGTTCTCTAGAGAGCAGCACAAAGCACTCAGACGTGTGAGTAGATTATTATTACAGGGTATAGTACTGATATATCTTCAGAATACCAAATACAAGACGCATATGACACAATACTAAATCCAGAACCCACCGCCCCATGATTGATCATCACTGTGGGGTCTGGCTTGTGATAACGCTGGTGATAACAGCTGATCATTGTGACCAGCCTTTCATTTCCATTTCATTAAAGCCCTTTATTACTAGCTATTCTTCATTCTTGCTGATAGAAGGCAGTCCTGTGCAACGTATCTCCTCCATTTTATCCAAGTGTCCTAATTGCCCATACAGAAAGGAGTCTTTTTATTTTTCATTGCTTTCACTTGTAATTTATTTATTTTTTCTTCTACTAAACAGGCAGAAAGAATCTTCTCCAACTAGAAATGATGGTGATAACCAGTGTTTCACTACTGAAAACAAGTCACCCTCTCCCATACTGTCAGGTATGTGCAGGTCTATAGGACATCTTGTTGTCGTCACCGATCATAAGATGTAATGTAAATGTTACAGGAGGGCTCAGAAAATCACTGCTTTTTTGTGCCTTTAAAATAAACAACAAGCCAACACTTTAATGTATAAAATTCTCACTCTTATGTGCTGCGCATTAAACGTATAAGGGGCCATACAGTCTGGTGCCTGATACTGATCACGAATGCTCTGCCCATGGCTCAATCAGGCCCCAAACCAACCCTATATATACCCTTAATGTGACACAGATGTTTTAACCCCTTAACCCCCAAAGCTTTTTTCGGTTTTGCGCTTTCGTTTTTTGCTCCCCTTCTTTCCAGAGCCATAACTTTTTTAATTTAAGGTCAATATGGCCGTGTGAGGGCTTGTTTTTTGTGGGACGAGTTGTACTTTTGAAAAATACCATTGCTTTTACCAAGTCATGTAACAGAAAGCGGGAAAAAAATTCCAAGTGCAGTAAAATTGCAAAAAAAGTGCAATCCCGCACCTAATTTTTGATTGGCTTTATTGCTAGGTTCACTAAATGCTAAAACTGACCTGCGATTTTGATTCTCCAAATCATTATGAGTTCATAGACACCAAACATGTCTAGGTTCTTTTTTATCTATGTGGTGAAGAAAAATTCCAAACTTTGCAAAAAAAAAAAAAATTGTGCCCTTTTCTGAGACCCGTAGCATCTCCATTTTTCGTGATCTCAGGTTGGGTGAGGGCTTATTTTTTGTGCACCGAGCTGATGTTTTTAATGATAACATTTGTGTGCAGATATATTCTTTTGATCGCCCGTTATTGCATTTTAATGCAATGACGCGGCGGCAAAAAACCCCCACAATTCTGACGTTTCGATTTGTTCTCTCGCTCAGCCATTTAGCGATCGGGTTAATCCTTTTTTTAGTGATAGATCGGGCCATTCTGAACATGGCAATACCAAATATGTGTAGGTTTGGTTTTTTTTATAGTTTAGTTTTGAATGGGGAGAAAGGAGGTGATTTAAACTCTTGTTTTTTTTAATTTTTTAATATTTTTAAAAACTTTTTTTTATTTTGGCATGCTTCAATAGCCTCCATGGGAGGCTAGAAACTACCATGACTCGATCGCCTCTGCTACATAGAGGAGATGCATAGATCACCTCTATGTAGCAGAATTACAGGTGTGCTATGAACGCCGACCACAGGGTTGCGCTCATAGCAATCCGGCATCAGCAACCATAAAGATATGACTCTAATCTTATAGGAGTTTATCATTGATTTGTTTTTCTTACTTTTTTATATGATTTTCCAGTTGAGAAGAAAAATATATCTGCATTAAACTTGGGAGAAGAGAAAAACCCAGAAATAGTGGCAGAGACAGAACCTAGCAGTGGTAAGTGTGACAATAAGGTCTATGTTGTCTGATGTCGACAACTGGGAATAATTGAGGAGGAGGATATATTATATGTCAATGGTGGGATTTTCACATCTATGACTGACAATAATCATTGACTTGTTTTTCTTACTTTTTTATATAATTTTCCAGTTGAGGCGAAAAATACCTCTGCATTAAAACTGGGAGAAGATCAAGACCCAGAAATAGTCGCAGAGTCAGAGCCTAGCAGAGGTAAGTGTGACAATAAGGTCTATGTTGTCTGATGTCGGCGACTGAGAATAATTCACGAGGAGGATATATTATATGTAGTGATGAGCAATTGTGCTCGTTACTCGAGCTCTTCTAACATGTTCGGGTGTTCTCTGAGTAGTTTGGGCGTGCTCGGGAAGCAAGTTTTAGTCCCCGCAGCTGCATGATTTGAGACTGCTAGACAGCCTGAATTCATGTGAGGATTTCCGAAGAAACTGGCAATCCTCCCCACATATATTCAGGCTATCTAGCAGCTGCAAATCATGCAGCTGCGGGGACTAAACCTTAATTCACGAGCACGCTCAAAAGGCTTAGAGAACACCAGCATGCTGGAGTAACGAACACACTCCCTCATCACTATTTGTCAATGGTGGGATTTTCACATCTATGACCGACAATAATCATTGACTTGTTTTTCTTACTTTTTTTATATGAATTTCCAGTTGATACAAAAAATACATCGGCATTAAAACTGGGAGAAGATCAAGACCCAGAAATAGTAGAGACAGAACCTAGTAGAGGCAAGTGTGACAATAAGGTCTATGTTGTCTGATGTTGGTAACTGAGAATAATTCATGAGGAGGATATATTATATGTAGTGATAAGCGAGTGTGCTTTTCCTCGAGTTTTCCGAATATGCTCGGGTGTTCTCTGAGTAGTTTGGGCGTGCTCGGAAATCAAGTTTTAGTCCCCGCAGCTGCATGATTTGAGACTGCTAGACAACCTGAATACATGTGAGGATTTCCAAAAAAACGTGCAATCATCCCCACATGTATTCAGACTGTCCAGCAGCTGCAAACCATGCTGCTGCGGGGACTAAAATTTAATTTCCGAGCATGCCCAAAATACTCAGAGAACACCTGAGCATGCTTGGAAAACTCAAGTAACGAGCACACTCGCTCATTACTACATATAATATATCCTCCTCTGGAATTATTCTCAGTCGCCGACATCAGACAGTCAGTCCCCGCAGCTGCATGATTTGCAGATGACAGCCTGAATACATGTGGGGTTGCCGTTCTTTAGCAAAAATCCCCACATGTATTCAGGCGTTCCAGCAGCCGTAAATAATCCGGCGGCGGGGACTAAAACTTAATTCACGAGTACGCTCAAAATACATGGAGAACACCCGAGCATGCTCGGAAAACTCCAGTAACGAGCACACTCGCTCATCACTATAAGTCAGTGGTGGGATTTTCACATCTATGACTGACAATGATCATTGACTTGTTTTTCTTACTTTTTTACATGAATTTCCAGTTGTGACAATAAATACATCTGCATTAAAACTGGAAGAGCAAAACCCAGTAATAGCAGCAGAGACACAACCTAGCAGAGGTAAGTGTGACAATAAGGTCTATTTTGTCTGATGTCGGCGACAGAATAATTCAGAAGGAGGATATATTATATGTCAATGGTTGGATTTTCACATCTATGACTGACAATGATCATTGACTTGTTTTTCTTACTTTTTTACATGAATTTCCAGTTGTGACAATAAATACATCTGCATTAAAACTGGAAGAGCAAAACCCAGTAATAGCAGCAGAGACAGAACCTAGCAGAGGTAAGTGTGACAATAAGGTCTATTTTGTCTGATGTCGGCGACAGAATAATTCAGGAGGAGGATATATTATATGTCAATGGTGGGATTTTCACATCTATGACTGATAATGATCATTGACTTGTTTTTCTTACTTTTTTACATGAATTTCCAGTTGAGACAAAAAATACATCTGCAATAAAACTGGGAGAAGAGCAAGACCCAGAAATAGTAGTAGAGACAGAACCTAGCAGAGGTAAGTGTGACAATAAGGTCTATGTTGTCTGATGTCGGCGACTGAGAATAATTCATGAGGAGGAGATGTTAACTCCCAGTGATACGATTGCCACATGTATGATGACTGACAATGATCACTGACTTGTTTTTCTTACTTTTTTATATGAATTTCAAGATGAGACAAAAAATACCTCTGCATTAAAACTGGGAGATGATGAAGACCCAGAAATAGTCCCAGAGACAGAACCTAGCAGAGGTAAGTGTGACAACAAGGTCTATGTTGTCTGATGTCGGCGACTGAGAATAATTCACGTTGAGATGTTAACTCCCAGTGATACGATTGCCACATGTATGATGACTGACAATGATCATTGACTTGTTTTTCTTACTTTTTTTTATATGAATTTCAAGATGAGACAAAAAATACCTCTGCATTAAAACTGGGAGACGATGAAGACCCAGAAATAGTCCCAGAGACAGAACCTAGCAGAGGTAAGTGTGACATTAAGGTCTACATTGTCTGATGTCGGCGACTGAGAATTATTCACGAGGAGATGTTAACTCCCAGTGATACGATTGCCACATGTATGATGACTGACAATGATCACTGACTTGTTTTTCTTACTTTTTTATATGAATTTCAAGATGAGACAAAAAATACCTCTGCATTAAAACTGGGAGATGATGAAGACCCAGAAATAGTCCCAGAGACAGAACCTAGCAGAGGTAAGTGTGACAACAAGGTCTATGTTGTCTGATGTCGGCGACTGAGAATAATTCACGAGGAGATGTTAACTCCCAGTGATACGATTGCCACATGTATGATGACTGACAATGATCATTGACTTGTTTTTCTTACTTTTTTATATGAATTTCAAGATGAGACAAAAAATACCTCTGCATTAAAACTGGGAGATGATGAAGACCCAGAAATAGTCCCAGAGACAGAATCTAGCAGAGGTAAGTGTGACAACAAGGTCTACATTGTCTGATGTCGGCGACTGAGAATTATTCATGAGGAGGAGATGTTAACTCCCAGTGATACGATTGCCACATGTATGATGACTGACAATGATCATTGACTTGTTTTTTTACTTTTTATATGTATTTCTAGTTGAGAAGAAAAATAACTCTGCAATAAAACTGGTAGAAGAGGAAAATGCCAAATTAGAAGAAGAGCGAAAACCTAGAAGACGTAAGTGTGATAATAAGGTCTATGTTGTTTGATGTTGGCCAGTGAGAATAATTCATGTGGAGAAGATGTTATCTGTCAGTAGTGGGATTGTCACATGTATGATGACTGACAATGATCCTGTTCCTCTGCACAGTTAAGGTTTCTCTACCGTCCTGCCACAATGAAACCAAAGCAGTATCCTCTAATATGGAGTCCCATTACTTACATTAGTTTTATATCTCTTCTCCTAGGATCCATCTTCCGCCGGATTATATCATCCTGCCGGCGTGGATTATCCAGGGCCGGTCGCAGCATCAGAAGATGCATTTGCCCAATCTCTGATTAGGGCACCATATACATCTAGTACAGCAAGTCCATCATCAAAGCTGTACTTGGGCAGCACGGTGGCTCAGTGATTAGCACTGTTGCTTTGCAGCACTGGGATCCTGGGTTTAAATGTCACTAAGGAAAACATCTGCAAGGAGTTTGTATGTTCTCCCCGTGTTTGCGTGGGTTTCCTCCGGGTACTCCGGTTTCCTCCCACACACCAAAGACATACTGATAGGGAATTCCTAATATAAAAAAATAAAATTAAAATTCTGAATTAATGTTCCTTTGTAATAGAATATTTCTGAAATATATGGCATACCAATGCTGTACGTCGTACATGTTTGAAGTACCCTCATGAAGTTTTGTTTTTTCACTAAACGTGTATGTATTGTAGTGTGGTGGGGTAATATACTTCCCTACTGCCGTCTTCTCTGAGATCAAGCTCTGTCCGGCTCCTCTTTTGTGTGATGTCATAGCTACATAGTTACATACATAGGTTGAAAAAGACCTAGGTCCATCAAGTTTAACCTTTCTCCACCAATTGTCCATTTTGTCACTAAATTAAATATAACCACAATGTTATGTGTATTGAGGAAATCATCCAGCCCTGGTTAAAAGCTGTTGTAGTGTCTGCCATTACTAGTTCTTGTGGTCGGCATTCCACAGTCTGACTGCTCTAACTGTAAATAACCCTTTCCAATTTAGCTGTCAGAATTGCCAGTCATCGCTCTTCGGCTCACTCTATGCTCTCGGTGTGAGCGAGAAGTTTCTTCTATGATGCAAGCCTATGGGGCCTTGCTCTGACGCTCCATAGGCTTACATTGATAAAGGCAACCTGTCTCCTCATTTTTCAGCTATAAGCTGCGGCCACTGCCTTTCGGGGCTTATCTACAGCATTCTAGAAAGCTGTAGAAAGGCAGTGGCCGCAGCTTATAGCTGAAAAACGAGGTGACAGGTTCCCTTTACTCACTGCATACTTGCCGATGTGGGAGATGCTGTGACCTGGTCATCATCTAGCCGTGACAATTATTCCCTTATAAAAACTTCTAGAGACATGCATAACTGGTAGGACTTGGGCATCCTAAGACAGTCCTACTTGGACTATATTCACGTTGGACTATGATCAGTGGCTCTGTCAGTATTTGTGTCTGAAGCCTCGGAGAATGGGATTCAGATGTTCGCACCAACAGGAACACTGACTATAATGATGCAGGCAGAGTCAGTGTTCTATGTTGGCATCATTATATGCCTATTTGAGGCAGGCACCAAGACGCCATCTTGGTGTCTTCCTCAAAAAGGCATACGAGTCCAAAAATTATGTCCTACAGAGCACACAGCGACTCCATCTACATCATTATAATCAATGGCTTCATTAACACAAACAGCGGAAAACGTTTTTCTAGGGCTTTAGCTGCAAGCTCCCGACCGTAGACAAATACACAATGTGAACTTAGATTACGTAATTAAGTTATAGCCATCAAGAAGAAAGAAAAAAAAATGGATCGAGCTCACTGCTTGTAGTCCAAATGGAGATCGTAAAGAATAACTTTTGAATAGTCTGTGGTCAGGCGCATGAGTCGAGATTAGTGTTGAGCATTCCGATACCGCAAGTATCGGGTATCGGCCGATACTTGCTGTATCGGAATTCCGATACCGACTTCCGATATTTTTTCAATATCGGAATTCGGCATCGGAATCGGAAGTTCAAAGTTGATTGACAGCCGAAATGACGTCATCATGATGCGCGGTGTGTGCGCATCATGATGCGCCGTCATTTCGGGCCTTCCGGGGGTCTCTGCCGGCCTGCCGGGGGGCTGTGTGGACTGCCCGGGGTCTGTACCGGCCTGCCGGGGGGCTGTGCCGGCCTGCCGGTGGTCTGTGCACCCTGTGGGGGTCTGTACCGGCCTGCCGGGGGGCTGTGCTGATGTCCGGGGGGCTGTGCAAGCATCGTCCGATGGGACTACAAGTCCCATCTGGCGATGCCTGCTACCATGACAGTGATTGACACATTAGCCAATGATGGGACAGTAGTAGTCCCATCATCCGGCTAATGTGTTAAATGTTAAAAAAAAAAAAAAAAAAAAAAATACTACATACATACTACATACATACTACATGCTACATACATATTACATATATACTACATACATACTACATACATACTACATGCTACATACATACTGCATGCTACATACATACTACATACATACTACATGCATGCTACATACATACTACATGCTACATACATACTACATATATACTACATACATACTACATACATGCTACATACATGCTACATACATACTGCATGCTACATACATACTACATACATACTACATACATACTACATGCATGCTACATGCATGTTACATACATACTACATACATACTACATGCATGCTACATACATACTACATGCATGCTACATACATACTACATGCTACATACATACTACATACATACTACATACATACTACATACATACTACATATATACTACATGCATGCTACATACATACTACATGCTACATACATACCACATACATGCTACATGCTACATACATACTACATATATACTACATACATACTACATACATACTACATACATACTACATGCATGCTACATACATACTACATACATACTACATACATACTACATGCATGCTACATACATACTACATACATACTACATACATACTACATGCATGCTACATACATACTACATGCATGCTACATGCATGCTACATACATACTACATGCTACATACATACCACATACATACTACATACATACTACATACATGCTACATGCTACATACATACTACATATATACTACATGCATGCTACATACATACTACATATATACTACATGCATGCTACATACATACTGCATGCTACATGCATGCTACATACATACTACATACATACTACATGCTACATACATACCACATATATACTACATACATACAATACATTCATACAATACATACATAGACATACAGTACATATAACATAGAGTAACATACTTACCAATACTTGTCACATTGTTCCCCGAAGCCATTGTCTTTTCCGGAATAAATATTAACATAACAAACCACAAAAATACTCACCCACGATCCGAAGCAGTCCACGAGTGTGTCCCACGACGATCTTGGGTAGAGAACTGCAGCATCAGATGATGCTGCTGTTCTCTACGGGCTGCAGGAATCCAATGACGGAAGGTAGGTATCCTTCCGCACTGTATTCCTCCGCCACTTAAAAAAAAATGTCCCTAGTCTCACTTTATGCCATTGCTGCGTGGGAAATTCCCACACAGCAATGGCATAAAGTGAGACTAGGGACTTTTTTTTTTTAAGTGGCGGAGGAATACAGTGCGGAAGGATACCTACCTTCCGTCATTGGATTCCTGCAGCCCGTAGAGAACGGCAGCATCAGCTGATGCTGCAGTTCTCTACCCAAGATCGTCGTGGGACACACTCGTGGACTGCTTCGGATCGTGGGTGAGTATTTTTGTGGTTTGTTATGTTAATATTTATTCCGGAAAAGACAATGGCTTCGGGGAACAATGTGACAAGTATTGGTAAGTATGTTACTCTATGTTATATGTACTGTATGTCTATGTATGTATTGTATGAATGTATTGTATGTATGTAGTATATATGTGGTATGTATGTAGCATGTAGTATGTATGTAGTATATATGTGGTATGTATGTAGTATGTATGTAACATGTAGTATGTATGTAGTATATATGTAGTATGTATGTTGCATGTAGTATTTATGTAGTATGAATGTAGCATGTATGTAGTATGCATGTTGTATGTATGTAGCATGTATGTAGCATGTAATTTTTTTTTTTTTTTTTTTACATTCAACACATTAGCCGGATGATGGGACTACTACTGTCCCATCATTGGCTAATGTGTCAATCACTGTCATGGTAGCAGGCATCGCCCGATGGGACTTGTAGTCCCATCGGACGATGCCTGCACAGACCCCCGAAGCCTGCACAGACCACCGGCAGGCCGGCACAGCCCCCCGGCAGGCCGGCACAGCCCCCCGGAGCCTGCACAGACCACCGGCAGGCCGGCACAGCCCCCCGGCAGGCCGGCACAGCCCCCCGGAGCCTGCACAGCCCCCCGGCAGGCCGGCACAGCCCCCCGGCAGGCCGGCACAGCCCACCGGAGCCTGCACAGACCACCGGCAGGCCGGCACAGCCCCCCGGCAGGCCGGCACAGACCACCGGAGCCTGCACAGACCCCCTGGCAGGCCGGCACAGCCCCCCAAAAGGCCCGTACAGACCCCAGAGAGGCTGTACAAGGCAAAAACAGGGTTTTTCTTATTCCGATACCGGAAGTCCCATAGACTTGAATGGGACTTCCGGTATCGGAATCGGCGATACCGATACTTTTTTTAAAGATCGGCCGATCCATTCCGATCCGATACTTTGAAGTATCGGACGGTATCGCTCAACTCTAGTCGAGATACATACCAGGCTGGCTCCATAGTCAAATAGCTTCAAAAAGTAGTAGTAGTATACACCGTGTACAGAATTATTAGGCAAGTTGTATTTGAGAGGATACTTTTTATTATTGAATAACAACTATGTTTTCAATCAACGCAAAAGACTCATAGATATCAAAGCTTAATATTTTTGCAAGTTGGAGTGTTTTTTTTAGATTTGGCTATTTTAGGAGAATATCTGTTTGTGCAGGTAACTATTACAGTGCAGAATTATTAGGCGACTTAATAAAAACCAAATATATACCCATCTCACTTGTTTATTTTCACCAGGTAAACCAATAGAGCAACACAAAATTTAGAAATAAACATTTCTGACATTCAAAAACAAAACAAAAAAAAAAATCAGTGAGCAATATAGCCACCTTTCTTTACGATAACACTCAAATGCCTTCCATCCATACATTCCGTCAGTTGCTTGATCTGTTTACGATCAACATTGCGTGCAGCAGCCACCACAGCCTCCCAAACACTGTTCGGAGAGGTGTAATGTTTTCACTCCCTGTAGATCTCACATTTTATGAGGGACCACAGGTTCTCTATGGGGTTCAGATCAGGTGAACAAGGGGGCCATATCATTATTTTTTCTTCTTTTAGACCTTTACTGGCCAGCCACGCTGTGGAGTATTTGGATGCATGTGATGGAGCATTGTCATGCATGAAAATCATGCTTTTCTTGAACGATACCGACTTCTTCCTGTACCACTGCTTGAAGAAGGTGTCTTCCAGAAACTGCCAGTAGGTCTGGGAGTTGAGCTTCACTTCATCCTCCACCCGAAAAGGTTCATCTTTGATGATACCAGCCCATACCAGTACCCCACCACCTTGCTGGCGTCTGAGTCGGAGTGGAGCTCTCTGCCCTTTACTGATCCAGCCTCGGGCCCATCCATCTGGCCAATCAAGAGTCGCTCTCATTTCATCAGTTCAAAAAACCTTAGAAAAATCAGCCTTAAGATATTTCTTGGCCCAGTCTTGACATTTTATCTTTGGTTTCTTGTTGAAAGGTGGTAATTTTTCAGCCTTCCTTAGTTTGGCCATGTCCCCAAGTATGGCACACCTTGAGATTTTTTATACTCCAGTAACGTTGCAGCTCTGAAATATGGCAAAACTGGTGGCAATTGGCATCTTGGCATCTTCATGCTTGATTTTCCTCAATTCATGGGCAGTTATTTTGCGCCATTTTTTATCAACACGCTTCTTGCGACCCTGTTGGATATTTGCCATGAAACGCTTGATTGCTCGGTGATCACGCTTCAAAAGTTTGGCAATTTCAAGACTGCTGCATCCCTCTGCAAGACATCTCACAATTTTTGGCTTTTCAGAGTCCGTCAAATCTTTCTTCGGACCCATTTTGCCAAAGGAACGTAAGTTGCCTAATAATTAAGCACACCTGATATAGGGTGTTGATGTCATTAGACCACACCCCTCCTCATTACAGAGATGCAAATCACCTAATTTACATAATTGGCAGTTGGCTTTCAAGCCTATACAGCTCGGAGTAGGACAACATGTATAAAAAGGATGATGTGATCAAAATACTCATTTGCCTTATAATTCTGCACCCAGTGTATGTAATTACTGCTATCTCCTGCAAAATTCCGTAGTGAGGAGTGCTGAACATTTATTCAGGTTTTCAACCAGAACGCTTAAGACAACGCATAGGTTAAAAAAAACACACTATGCCAATAATAGTTATGCCATGTTCTTATATGGACCTTGAGAATATATCCATGTTAGAAGGAGCAGACATCAGAAGGAAGGGGTGGAGGTTGATCATAGAACTTTGCTTTACCTTATTGACTTAAAGGAGTACAAAATATGAACCAATTGGCTTTATTAAAAAAATATTTTTTTTCCTGATACCGAGTGACAATCAGAGTGGGCCTACAGGCATTAAGGCTTCACGGCGATCATAGCCAGAACAAAGAACAATTAGTTCCAGTCAGAGCATAACAGTACATTTTAATGGCTACATTTCATCAGCAACATTCCCTTTATAATCTACAGTAGATGACAAATGGATCTGGCAGATTTAAAGGGAATGTGCCCATTTTTTTTCTCAACAATTGGAAAAAAAATGCAAAAATGTATATTTTTTTAATGTTATAAAATAGCAATTTTTGTTCATATTTTCAACTTTAAAAACTGGAGGGAGTGGGGGGGGCAACTGCTGATATTTGCCATAAAAAGTTAGTGTAATGTGAGATAGTGCAACTGCAGTACACATTGTGGGATCTGCTCCATGTGTGAGATGTCACTCCTCGCCTTATAGATGTTTGGAAAGGATAAGGCAGGATGAAGCGTAGGAGCCATTTTGTTAGTGACAGCAAAGTGGTATTGACAAGTGGACAGTGACACAGAGGTCGGTCGTTAGCACCGATTCTGTTAGTTGAAGGTGTGCTGCTCACCGTTTCAGTGACCGCATGAGATACACGGCTCAGCAGACCGTCACACATGATGAGACTAGATAAATGGCTGTGCTCAGTGTAAAGCCTCACTCAGATATATAATGTAAGGACATCTGAATGAGGCTTTACACTGACTGAGCAGAGAGGAGTCAGTGTTCAGAGCACAGCAGCGTGATGATGAACTCTGAATACTAAAGTGAGTACAGGTCGGCAGCCTGATATTGTATGACTAATCCCAGGTTACCGAGCTGCTCAATAGTCTGATAATAGTACAGCGTCAGGCTACTGAGCTGTGTTCACCACATCTGACAACTACTTCGCAGACCTCCTGTCACCAACAGCTGCGTGATATGGGGGTGTAAATTGTAGCCAAGAGCATAGTTCTGGACTACAATAAAATGGCACCTGACTCCCCCGCAGCGATGAACTGGACACCCCATGGGGAATGCACAGGCCACAGCTGAGGCAGACGCAATATAGGAGGCTGTGGTCTGTGCGTCTCTAGTCTCCCATGGCTGCAGTATTTGTGGTGTGCAAGTGTCATACCCAAACAGTTACACAGCAGCAAATATAAACTGGCAGCAGAAAAAATAAATAAATGTTAAAATCGTGTCATTTTACGGTAATAATACATGATTATATAAATCAATGCAAAACTAAAAATGGCAACATTCTTCTTAAGAACCCGTGCTCTACAATGGGCTGCAGGGCATTGCTACACTGCACAAACAAAAGAGAAGATTCAAATGAAATGATCCACAACTCTAATAAAAAAAAAATTTGATACACATATAAAGCATTCACAGAAAGCCTACAAGTGAAGATCATTAACTGGAAAAATACAAAGTATTAGTGTATCCATAGTCCAGCATAGTGCAATTATTCGCATGTACTTTTATATCTTGGCCGATTTTGGTTTCAAAGACTTGCTGCAAGTATTGGCAACGTGAAATAACAGTGGTCAGATTTGGCTTGGGGAAAAAAAACAATTTTTGTTTTTATAATTCTATAATAAAATAGATGGGACGATTCATTAAGACTGTGCTGTGCAGGCCAGTGTAAGAAGAGGATTGCTGGAGTACAATGCGCCTAATTCTTTATGCAGGTGGGTGCAGTCATGCCCTGTCCATATAGGCATAGCTGGCGTGTAAACACCAAATGTTGCAATATTTTTGAGCAACTTCACCAGAATTCTGCTGAAAATAGCTTAATAAACCAGGACCCAAAAGACTTCAAAATAGTGAATAATTAAGTTATTAAAATCTAATAAAGGCTCATTTTAATAGCTTACACATGTAGCAGAATATGAGCACCGAACCATTACTTGCCAATTACAGGTGGGCTACATAGAGGTAAAGGGACCCCATCCCATTAGAAGGGAGGTACAGTTTACCATTACCTTTTTTGGGACAGTCACAATAACAGCCCCAATACACGTTAGCGGAAAGCTGGCTGAAGCCACAGATTTTGTGAGGATCGCTCGGCCATCTGATGTGTATGGGCAGCTCCCGGCTCTCTCCAGATAGTAGAGAGAAGCATCGGGCAGGTGGACTGGCAGTGCCTGATACTTTTGTTCTCAGCGGAGATAATCCCGAAATCCCCAGTGCTCTCAAGTATGTGGAGTCGGGAGTGATAGCCTTTGGCCGAACATTCAGCACACGGCTACCCAATGTGTATAGTCAGCTTTCTCTATCTCGTGTAGCGTTACAACTAGAGTTGAGAGAATATGTTCGGAAACGCCAAATGATAGCGTTATGCTATACCCGCTAGTGCAGATGAATCACCAGTGCTAGCAGTGACGGAGCCTCAGACACTGCAGCCCGCGTCCGAGGCTACGTTACTGAATGACGGCACGCGTCACATAATGGGGTCAATGGCAGCTTTAGATGGACTGCGTTACACCGCGGTGTAACGCAGTCTGTTAACGGACTGCCTAAACGCAATGTGACCCCGGCCTCATAGACACTACTAGAATTTTAATGCCAGGTAACACAAGAATACCAATCATCTTGCAGCAAGAATTCAAACCAAAGTTCATTGCATAAAGTAAAATATGAAAAAGGCAACTTCACAAAAAAAACAAACAAAACAAAGAAACCTTCATAATGTTGATAATAAATGGAGTTTTTAGAAATACAAAAAAAAATTAATGCATACCATTTTTTCCCCATTAAAGAAATTATTGCTGATTTGTATCCCCAGAAACCCTCTTGGCAGTGAACCTGTCAGACACATGATGTGGGAGTTTTCATATTAGGCTGGGATCACACATGCAAGAAACTCGGACGAGTCTCGCATGTTAATACCCGGCACTGCCACCGGCACTCGAGAGCGGAACATTCGGTTGCATGCATTTCTATGCAGCCGCACGCTCCGCTCCTGAGTGCAGGCGGCAGTGCCGTGTATTATAATGCGAGACTTGTCCGAGTTTCTCGTATGTGTGATCCCGGACTTAAACCAATTGTCAGTGGTAAGAACATTTTATTTGCTGCCGATGTGTACGGACAGCAATTGGTGTGAAGAAACCGAGACATTGTTCATAGGACGGCACTTTTTATTGCAGCTTATCCCATTTTACATCAATGAAGCTACAATACCGAGCTAATCCCCTGGACACGAGTATCTAATTATTCATTTATTAGATTTGCTGGCGTTTATATAGTAAGGTGTTGTGCACACGACTGTATTATGGCTCCATACAAGCAAAGCGTTGTATAATCATAGCCAAACTAGAGAGCCAAATCTGCACCTCTGGGTCTCATACGGAGGGTTTTTTTTCATGGCATCCATATTTTTCCTTTTGGATACCATTTATAGCGCACCACATGGCGGCACAATGGCTAAGCAGGACGTTCCCCCAGGGACTTCTGTCTATGTCTTGAGGCTTTACTCTCACACTTGACAATATGGATCAGGTATGTGTTGTGGAATGCAGTATTTCCCCCCCCCATTTCTCTCCATATTGTAACCCTTTTGCTCAGCATTGTCTATTTATCATCTAGTAGTTCAGTTTTTGGTTAAAGCATTAATTTTTTGCAGAAAAGCAAATAAAAAAAAAAAAAAAAACAAAAAAAACATGTGCATGCGTAAACTAATGAAAAGTTTTTTGTTTTTTTTTTAGAAATAAATGTCTATGGGGTAAAAATGGTACCAATACCGAGCTGTTGACACATGCTGGGAATTTTAGAGAAAAAAAATTAAGTGATAAGTAAAATATATATTTACATGTAACTTTTTCTTCTCTTTTCATATGCGATATGGAAAATAAATCATGAACATCTATTACCAAATTTTTTAAAAATGAAAATGGATCCAAAATAAGCAAATGTGAATGAGCCCTTGGCATAAAAGACTGTGAACTACTAGCCAAAAATCGGATCAGATTAAGCGTTTTAGTGCAGCTATATTGTATGCGAGAGGCATTTATTTAGTTCCCATAACAGAATCACATTGAGGTACAGAGGGGGACGTGAGGAAAGCCTTAAAAAGGAGGGTATTCCCATCTCCAAGATCCTACCCCAGTATTCTGACTCATGGATATGTAGAACGTATGGTGCCTGGATAGACCTCTCTTTCTGGGCCCCTTCCGTATCGACCTGTACTCACGTTCATACCGATTAATCAGACAGCTTAACTCAGCCACGATCTCATGTAAGAAGACTCCAGGAAAAGAGGGATGCTTTAACTGAAATTCTTGTATTATGATGAAAGCAGCAGGTAAAAAGGAATATTCTTCAGAGGACATGTAACAGGATGCATACAGATGGAGGGACGATCACAAAATGGAGAATGAAGGAGTGAACAAACATACATCACAGGACTACAGGGAGAGAGTTGGAACAAAATACAGGGAAAGGCAAACTTCTGCCTAGCAACAGAGATGCAACACAAACAATGCAAATATTAAATGATTTCCCAAGTCGTGGGACATGACACCCAGTATGTAGTAGGTGTAATAATAATATCAAATACCTCCAATTAGAAAGGTAGTATGGTTCTCCTGAGTTGCTATGTCCCTTTCCATAGGTATCCATGGTTACGGCCACTTATATAGAGACAGTTATCTAGTTGCTAGTGGTCGTAACCATGGACACCTAAGCTACTGCAATGCCCTGCACACGAGGAAAGAGACAGAGAATCAGAAGAACTATACTACATTTCTAATAGGGGCATTTGATAATACAGGGTGGGCCATTCCTATGGCTACCCCTTGGGTGGGCCATTTATATGGATACACCATTGTTTTTCTTGTGAAATTCTCAATAAGTTTGATGTGTCACATGATCCTCTTCACATTGAATTTAGGTGTATCCATATAAATGGCCCACTCTGTATATTGGGATAGGATCTTGGAAATGGGAATACCCCTTTAAGGCCCAAATACGCATTTGACTACTTTTATTCGATCCTGACGAAATGTGATGTCAGGGAAGAATAAAAGTTCCAGGTGTTGAAACTTAAAGGACCCGACTTGTGTCAGAGGAGCGTGTGGGTGGTTAAGGGAGAGATCACTGACGGGTGAATGAGCAGAGGTCCGTCAGCCATCATAAGTGTATGGCCAGCTTTAGTCTACAGCTCCCACATGAGTGACAGGTTCACGTAGTTACACGTCTACAACAGTTTAGCGGGCTGCAGTAATGCTGCAGTTACACGGCCCCAGAGGGCCACCAGCATACAATTCCTAATGACATTTATACATTTCGTATAATTTAAAGGGAATCTATCATGCTAAAGAGGCAAACCTATATCTACAAGGTACACACAAGAAGGACTTCTGGGACATAAGCAATATATTGTTATCCACCAATAAGCCCCCAGCTTCTAAGGGGTAAACAATAGATCCCTGGTTAAAGATGGCCTTGCCCATTACATAATAAAATCTAGTGGGCACATCACTCAGGCGGTGAGCAAAATCTAAACAGTTTCCAATTTTATAGACTGTACGATTAAAATATTATGAATGCTCAAAGGGGTTTTCCAGGTCGATAAAAGCAGCAGAAAGTCTCATCTGAAATGTCAGTGAAAGCCCCCGATGGTTTAGTATTAGTGGAGCCCCCCAATGGTCTAGTATTAGTGGAGCCCCCAATGGTCTAGTATTAGTGGAGCCCCCGATGGTCTAGTATTAGTGGAGCCCCCGATGGTCTAGTATTAGTGGAGCCCCCCGATGGGCTTGTATTAGTGGAGCCCCCCGATGGGCTAGTATTAGTGGAGCCCCCCGATGGTCTAGTATTAGTGAAGCCCCCGATGGGCTAGTATTAGTGGAGCCCCCCGATGGTCTAGTATTAGTGGAGCCATGGTACAAGATAGCAGATTACTGCAGAACATCTTTGCTTCTCATATTTACTGCTTAGCTAAAGTGAACACGATCATTGTATAGATATGGAAGATACCACCGTCCCTATAAAAAGGGCACCTACAAGTCTAAAAAAATTGTGCAATATTAATTGTAACACTACCACCTCGATCAGAGAGATTCCCTTTAAGTTATTTTTTTTTAACACATTGCACTTTGTAAACTGACGGATTGCTGTAAAATCACCATAAAGTACAGGTCATTTGATGCGATGGTGAATTCTCTGTGCTCACAAATACTATAGAAGAATGAAAACACCACAAGTTTAATGAAGTGACAAATGCACTTTTGCAAGGCAATCACAGACTGCAAATATTAATAAGGCTGCAAGACAGGAAAAAAATAAAAAAAGTAGCAGGTTCTTCTTCCAGGATGATAAATTACACATTTAGAAGGTAAACGTTCGTCAATTTGCTTACATCTGCTGCCCTTGGAATACAGTCATTGCTGGTCGTATTTGCATGTACAGGGTCATCAGTTTAGATGGGTTTTCCATGACTACAATATCGATGGTCTATCCATAGAATCAGGAGCCAATCAGCTGGTTGAAGGGATGGGC
Organism: Dendrobates tinctorius; assembly: GCF_039654945.1. Taxonomy (NCBI): domain Eukaryota; kingdom Metazoa; phylum Chordata; class Amphibia; order Anura; family Dendrobatidae; genus Dendrobates; species Dendrobates tinctorius. The sequence continues at coordinate 193,662 of NW_027362029.1, forward strand.
ACAGCACCAGACCACTTGTGGTGGCCATGCCTGGTACTGCAGCTCAGTATAATTTAAAGTGTAACCTGCAGTAGAATGTCTGTCTCTAGTTCCTCTTCCATAGAACTTTATAAGCACCAACTGACATCTCTCATCTCAATAATCGGAAAGTCTGTCTTCACTGAATACAGATTTTAACCATCACTTGAGAGTGAAAGATCAGTCCAGGAGGAGGAGAAAGCAGATGCATCTGATAAGATATTACAACGTTGCTTATTTTATATGTGTACTATTGATTTATGCAATAAAAATGTAAATGACAGCTACACTTAAGTGAATAGAACAAAACTGCAATACCAGGAATAGCCACTATAAGGTGTATGGAGCTGTGCATGGTAGACAATGCAGGGAAGACTGCTCTTGCTGGAGTGCTGTGGCCAGCTGATTGGCAGGAAAGCAAGGGATGGATATGTGGTGCCCCTGAGGCTCAGTCGCCACAGAGGCACTGCACCTCCTCCTGAGGTGTGGTGCCCCACCATCCAGGTAAGTTGGAGGCTCCTAACCACGCTCCAACACTCGCACCCCAAACAACAGAGTAGTTCAGCAAAGCCACATTGCGGATCGCTGCTTGGAGTGTAGCAGAGCACCTTTGGTGGCTCTCTGCTTGGAACACTGAACGTGCTGGGAGGCAGGTGGAGTTGAGAATACATAAAAGAGCGGGAAGGTTTAGAATTACAGGTCAATCAGACAGTAGGTCAGTCTGAGAGAGGAAGCCACTCAGAGAGGAGTGAGGAAAGAAGTTCCCTGAGAGAGGGATGGAGGAAGGAGCTGCTGCAGCAGACCTCAGTGACCTGGGTCTGCTAGCACGGGAAAGGAAAGAAGGAGAAAAACATTGAACTGAATCCTGATCTTCCAAGAGAAGGAGAGATTAGTATGGAACGAAGGAGTAAAAGGGAACAGAGAAGACGTGGGTTAGGAGAGAACCCTGCCTAGAAGTTCTAAGCGCAAGGCCGTGGCCCGGTCCCCGAGGTTGTATGGATGCTAATGGTCCTGCAGCAGACACCGGTGGAGTAGTGGGCTGTAAATGCACTACTCCCATCTAAGACTTGGGGGCACAACAGCAACTTGGATAGTGAGCCGGGACTCAGGAGTGAGGAGTCCCCGAAGCAGGCTACATCTGTCTGCCGTACAAGTAGAGTTCTTGGGAACATCAGTCAGGAGGCACTCCAGTGTAACTCAGTACTGGGAGTACTTCACACTTAAAGGCGCTATAAGAGGAGACTGTTGTGAGTTCATTCTCTGGTCCACCAGGTGTGAGTTCTCCTTCCTTGCTCCCTCTGGTGGTAACAGGAGGTAGCAAGGCTGATTTAATCAGTAATGATCTGCCACCTGATAATGAGGATGACGATTGGACCTCAGGAATCTTAGACTGGATTTAAGACTGCCGACGCCCTATGCTGGTGCTGGTGATTCCTCTGGCTTTTCAGGTCTAGGTTTTCAGCTCTGTTCCAGTCATCTCAAGCTAAGTTTTCTGCTAATGTTCACACTTGATTTTGTTGGTCTATTCAGTTTTTTGTGTGGTCAGCCAGCCCCGTATAGGCCTGTGCTGATTTTCCACTCTTATTTATCTGTATTTGGCAATTTGCTGTTTTTGTACCTTTATTAGATTGGCCTCTTTTTGCCCTGTCTCAGAATATTTCAGACTGCTGATATAGTGGGAGAAGTCTAGTGACTTCAGGGTTAATTTTGCTATCAGAAGTGTTGGACATTATTTTTGTAGGGCTTTTGGCAGATTGCAGACAGTGTCTTTCCTTTCCTATTCTTTCTAGTTAGTTTGGGCCCCATCGCTTGCTCAGCCTATTTTCCTGCCTGTGTTTGTGCTTTCATCTTGTTTCACCGTCAATACATGTGTGGGGGCTGTTTTTCTTTTGGGATCTGCTCTGGGGCAGTTAGTTTTTCCCTTTTCGTGCTTTAGGCTTATATAGTCCTCCGGCTGTGACGAAGCGTCTAGGATCATCGTAGGTACGCTCCACGGCTGCTGCTAGTTGTGTGGTTAGGATCAGGGATCTGCGAGCTGCATAGTTACCAACCTCTCTGGTTTTCTGTGACTTAGCTTGTTTTTTCCTCCTCGGTGACCCATTCATAACAGGAGACGTTCAGAAAGGTACATGTTGGCGGAGCGTTGGAAGGGAGCATTCCATCTGACCTGGAGGTTGATTGAGCCCCTGATCCGGAGTACACAGTACGGAGGCAGGCACCTGTGTGTACTACAGACTGTGAGTAAAGCTTTGGAACTACAAGCCTTGGTGTCCTCCATTGATTCTTGCGTCCACACACCCAGCACTGCTACATCTGGGTACCCACTTCCACACCGCTTGTGCCTCTCCTCTAACTCCACATCTACACTTCCCTGGGGCTACAGCTTCACCTGTGGGGAGCTTCACCATCTTGGCTACAACACACCACCATCCCCAGAGGATCTGCAAGCAGCGTCGGCTTAACATCTCACTTGCCGAACACCACAGGTGGCGTCACAAACTATTCCATTAGCCACATTCCACCATTCAAACTCCCCCTATTAATTGGGCGCCCAGGGCCACAGACCGGGTCACCGCTGCTGTGACACATCCCGCAGACACCGGCCCGGTACCGAGTACCCCACAGCCCTGGGAGGGCGACCCAGATATCCATTGATCTGATGGGATCAAAGATCAATATTCTTGTCCTGGAAAACCAGTTTAAAATGGCTCAAAGATCACATCTAACCATAAATCTTTGTGAGATTAGTCAGAAGATGGCAACCAAGGATCTCTACGTATGCAGTCACCTTACAAAAGCAAAAGTGCCAAACGTGATCCAGTCACTTGACTCAAAAATCACTCACAATCAGCCAAAAATGGAAAATATTCTAACTTCTAGTGCCCACCAAGACTAACTATTCCCTGGGCAGCAAACCAAGAAGTTCACTTCTAGAATATGTAATATGATTTGCAAAGAAATAAATTCTTGGCTGTCTATCAAGCATTAAGTAAAAGCCAACAGTCTCCTTGTCAGATCGAAGGCTTCCACATGTTCGGCATTGTCTATACCACCATTCCCCCCCACAGCCTTATTTTCCATTGTAGATAAATAATGCACTCCTATTCACGTAATCTTATTTTTCTTCTTTTCTCCTTGCATCCATCATGACTTCCAGAGGTTATGGCAAGACTCCATAACAGACATGTCGTCTTCAGCTTCTCAGAATGAAATTGTAACACTGATACTTAAAGCCGGCATCCAGCCTTTTACATCATGCAGAAAACATCTGAAAGCCTACCACTAAAGAGACAGAAAAATCTGCTGCAATCATGGAAGAACAGATGCAATACCGGGCCATCATTTCTCCTCTCATCTCAGTTCCGCTGTGTATAGGAGTAGTCTGATGTGGCAATAATCCGAAGGGCTAGATTCTGCACAAGCTATAACGTACTAACCAAATTATGAAGCGACAGCCTTCACATTAATGCGTTTTGCAGATGAAAAGTTTGCGAGTTACTCAGTAACATAGTGCAAGCTTTTCTTGAAATGAGTGCTGTTCTTCTCTTAGTACATGTATGGGGGGCATGTTGAGGCATCTAGTCTGAGTGCGTACATCTCCCCTGGACAAAGCCAAGTGTGAAACGCGCGTTGGGGTCATTGCTGCTAACAGGTATAGATACAGATTCCTTACATTGGCACCTTTTGCATAACCAGTCTTTTATTGTAGCACTTTCTCATGGTAATTAGACTTGATTGGTTTGATTATTTATTCATCCTGGGCAATGCTAGTATAGCAATTTAATTATATACCTTAAGGACCATGGACTTGTCCCTTTTGTAGACTTATTTGTCTGGAATTGGTTCTTTTTTTGCACAGTCATTTTATTCACTCCATTATTGTTATGCTTGCATTGCTCTATTAATAGAGACTTCTCTCTAATACTTGGTACAAGCCTTTGTATATATATAAACATTTCACCAGGATTTGGTCATGTAGGCTAGTCTTTTGGACATTTTTTGGTAAAATAACCCTTTTTGTATTCTCCATTAAGCTTAACTTTATCTGGGCACACTTTTATGCAGGGAATGCATCATCCATCTATACCATAGGATATTTGTGCAGCAATTTTTTTGTATTGGTGTTACCCGCTTTTAATTGGCATTGTTGCATTTATTAAATAAAATTTGTCTTTTATTATGAAAATATGTAACATTTGCATTGTTGCATGTACTAAATAAAAATCCATTTTTTATGGTATTTAAGCTTCCATTGTTTTTTCGGTTTTCTTGTAAACAGATACAGTATATACTTAATACTAGACTAGTTGGTACATGCTGTGCACAGGAACAATGTTACGCGCACTATTTCTCTGACAGTTGAACATTAAAAAAACCCCCTGCGGTTTACTCACCTATCCCAAGTCTCCGCCACTGCTCCAGATGTCTGATATGTTGCCAGCGCTGCAGCTAATCAGTGAGATCAACTTGGGCAAGTCAGCAATATTAACGTGACATCAACACTGCAGAAAATATCAGACACTGGGAGCAACAGCTGAGATGCAGTGCTGGACCCAGGGACCGAGTAAATAACATTTTGATTTTTTACTTTTCAAATATATTTAAATAAAAAAATTACCATGGCTAGCTGCCTTCCTATATTTCCAACAGTCACCCCACCAGAAAAGAATATGCACGGCAGCCAGGATCGAATATAGAGGAAGTCTGGGGAGGTGTACCTAAAAGAAAGCAAAACAAGAGTTAAGAACATGAAAAAACAAACTCTGTTTCCCTCAAGGCGAGTAAGGAGCATTCGGTTTTACCACCATTTTCTCTCAGATTTCTAGTAGGAAACAATCTGCTAAAAACTTTGCCACCATAGTTGTCCAGCACAAATAGTTGATGACTAGTAGAAGAGCTTATATTCTAATTTAGAAGTAAAGCCCGTTTCATCAGATCATACACGTTGAATGGACTTAAAGGTTATTCCAATCTCCAAGATCCTATCCCAATAAGTAGTAGCTGTAATATTAGCATATACTTCCAATTAGAAATGTAGTTAGTTTTTCTGATTCGCCATGTCCCTTTCCTCATGTTCAGGCATTGCAGGACCTTGGGTATCCATGATTACGGCCACTGATATAGTGGCAGATATCCATGGTCACGACTACTAGCAACAAGGTAACTGTCACTATATCAGTGGTAGTAGTCATGGATACCCAAGGTCCTGCAGTGCCTGCACATGGGGAAGGAGACTAAGTGAATAAGAAAAAAAACCCAAAACATTTCTAATTGGAAGAATATGCTAATATTATACACCTACTACTTATTGGGATAGGATCTTGGAGATGGGAATACCCCTTAACTTGTACAGTAGAATCTCAAGGGTGGCTTGAGAATCAGTGGTACCGTTTCTAGCACTCCACCTTCTTTACTTGAAAGAGGCAAAGCTGTTTCTGGGAAAGAAGCAGACTTGGTGTTTTTTTCTAGTTCCATAGACTCTATAGACCAGGGGTCTCAAGCATTCAGGTGCCATATCTCAAAACAGGAGATGTTCCGCACGCTGTTCATGGCCACGTCTGGTGAATGACTCACACAACGCCTTGTGCTGCTGGTACCCACCAGAGAGGATCTCCACACAAGGCCAGAGGGAGCATGTGCTGGGGGGCATTACACTGTATAAATGGAGCTGTGGGGCCATCATACTGTATGTAATGATGGGCATTTCAATGTGACACCATTTACTTTATTTATTTATTTATTTATTTATTTCTTTAAGTGACTCAGGAAGCAGCTTTATTTTAAGACCCCTGCCGTAGACAGAGTATATGTGGTTTCCCAGTCCATTAAAAAAGATTTAAAACAGCTGATAAGGTGAAAAAATGAAAGCCCTCAAAAACAAGAGAAGTAATATTTCCCTCACCAATCGCCTGACACTCCCATGCCATCCCTCCCTTCCCTGGTCACCAGCTGGTCTGTTTACCCACCTCCAGCTAGGATGGGGCCTGCAGACATTACCGAGATCACTGCCAATGGCAGTAAATGCCTGCTTGGTCACATGTTGGGATGACAACATCATTTAAGCTGGGGAAACCGACCGGCAGAGCTGGAAAAACCCATTAGGTTTGTAAATTTTTATCCCTCAGAAACAAAAAACACGCAACATACTGGTATACTCCATTATAGACCAAGAATTGTGTGATGAGTGTTGCAAGAATGGCTATTGTAATCCCAAGTCCCAGGCCACTACCGGAACGATCAAACGTCCACCACAGGCCCAACGACAAGGCTGCCAGCGTCAGGGACAGCAGAACGTTATTAGCAAAATCCAGTTTCTGATTGAAAGATTGAAGTTAAGGAACAGAACAGAAGTCACACAGTGTACGATTACATTTACACCCTTAAATAACCGGAGGCTTTCACAAGAGCTTGGATTCCATGGAAATAATGAACACAAAACATTGATCGATAAATGCAATTGGTGCAAGACCCAGCCCACTGGGTAATCAATAATCTGTGGCCACTGTATGAAAGACCTGAGTACTGCCTCCTACCTCCTCTTGATTAACAGGTCTAATGCAACATTATTGCTGTAGCTTGAAGTAATTGCACCTTCGCACCAGGCCGACTAGGTATAGAAGAGTGGTTTTCAGGGTTCACATCCAGCGGCCAGAGAGTTCTCACATGGCTGCTGGACGGCGTAATCAATTAGCACCAAACCATTGGTAATGATAAACCTCTTTTGATCCAAACATCTCATACATGGCATGGAGACTATTGCAGCACATGGAGTCCTACAAGACATGACACTTAGACCTCCATCCAAAGCAGTTTTCTTACATGTAACCTAAAGGAGTATGCTAGAAATCAAGACCTAAAAGTCAAAAGCATATGGAGCCACAGTTAAGGTGCCCTACTATAGTGCTGTACAGGGCTGCACCATAATATGGCCATACACATGCCTTACAACACATTGCAGATCATAAAGCCACCAATAAAAAGGCAGCACTGGTTGTAACATTCAGACGGAAGGATACAGCACTAGCGTGATTGATGCCAACAAACACTGCTATACATCTCATGACACTGGCCCATTCTCTCTTGAACTTGTGAGGTTCTCCAAGGTGGCTGTCAATGCAGGGATAAAGAAGGCCACAAAACAGGAGATGGCAGCGGATGCCACCCAATTGTTGACGGCGATTGAGATATTTGGTGTCCATTATCCCATAAACAATAGTAGCGTGCCATTTTCCATACTTCTTAGACTGTGAGCTCACGCGTTCTCAGTGTATGTAGCTGGAGTCATTTTTACCTTCGTCTTTGTACAGCAACACGGAATACGATGGTGCAATATAACAAACGTTAATTACCATGTAGGTAAACTTAATTAGGAGCTAAAGATACTTTGCATTTCTCTTATAGGGGCTTACATATGTTGTGTAAGTGGAGAAAAGATGTAGATTTTAGGCCCAGCTGTATAACAGCGTTCAGCTCTCCTTATTTGCTCCTGCCGTCTGGAGATGATTTATGGCTTGTTCTTTTTGAATGTTGATCACATCCTTATTTTCGTCTTGAGAATGCCAATGGGGTCAGGGCAGTAGCGTAGCTACCGGGGGGCAGAAGGGGCGGTGGCCCCGGGCCCGGCGCTCTGAGGGGGCCCACTGGAGCTAAACTAAACTACACCACTATTCTGTGGCAGAGCAGGGAGAAGCGATCCCCCTACTCTGCTGCCCAGCCGCTATGGGCCCCTGAGAAGGCGGTGTGGGGCCCCAGTGCCAGCAGTGGGCCCCCCACCTCTCAGTCAGCAATGTGGTCCTGGGATATTCTGTGCACACTGGACCTGTGATGAGGTCACAGGAGGAGCGGAGTCAGGGGTCACATGATCTGGGGCTTCAGTGGCTGTGTGGTGTTTTGCAGGTATGCAGGATGCAGTGATGAGTCGCGAGACAATTTGGTGTTTTCTATAATAATGTTTAAAAGACTAGAGGGAACTTTCCTCAGTCACGGCCTGATCAACAAAAGGGGTAACACGGGTTGCCCTCGCAGGGGCTCTAAACAAGCAAACACAAACAGGTAAAACACGACTACTTCCGGCAATAGCCGGTCACTACAGGGCCGCGGTATGGCCGCCTACGGGTCCTTAGTTATATAGTCAACTTAGCCATCCAGGCGTCCCTTGCCGTTTGGGATGGTGGTCTTTTGGCGTAGTAGTCACTGGACCTAGTTGTTGAGGCGTTGACGAAGTCTTCGCGCGCTCCGGCACACTGATGACACTGGAGCCCCACAGGCCCCGGTGGAGTCCTTGGACGGATGGGCCGCAGCACCCGGAATGGGGAAAGCAGCAGCGATGTGGGGTGGCGAATGACAGGCCACCTGCGCAGCTAACGGCTGCGACGGGGAGTCCGCGGCCAGCAGAGGCTCGGCCTCTGCTGCGGACTGGAGTGGGACAGTAGTGGCCGCCGACAGCACTGTACTTGGGTGGCTGCGGGTGGCGGGGAACAGGCCGCAGCCGCGGGCTGGAGCGAGATGGCATCGGCCACGGGCGACCGCGGGTAGGCCACAGCCGCGGGCTGAGGTGAGGCGGCAGCGGCCACGGGTCGAACTGGGGCCGCAGTGGCCGCGGGCTGGAGCGGGGCAGCAAGTCTCAGATGATCGCCTTGGCGCCGTCCCTCTGGAGTCCTCAGTGAGCGTCTTCCCTGGCACTGGTAAGTCGCTCTAGCTTTCAGTCGCTCCCACGGTCTCCTGCTGCCTCTGTCCCAGTCTGCTGACTTACCGTCCCGGGAATTCCCCGCCTCCTCTATACTGGTCCCTTCCTCAGCCCATCTGTCTGTCACAACGGTCCGTCCCCGAACTCTGTTCCCCGGGGACAGTTTCCCCCGGAACCCAGATGACGGCTCCCTTGGTTCCGACCCGGACACTCGACGGGGGCCGTTCCTCCCACACTCCCCTGCCCTGTATGCTCGCCAGTCCTCGGGCGAGGGTTTTCGTAGACTCGGGTTAGTTTTTTGGGACGACAGTCCTTGTCGCCATACAAACTGGTCCTGGGTCTTCCTGAGTCTTCTGGGGTGGTGGAAGGTGGTCGAATAGTTGGTTCTGGTGGGATTCCCGGGTCTACTGTAGTGCCACTACTGGGGTGACCCGCAGATGCGATGGGGAAGTCCTCTTCGTCATCCAGGTCCCAGACCGTGGGCGGGGGGTCGGGGACCTGGAGGGTCGGTTCGAGCTGCGGGGGATCGGTAGACGTACAAGGCCGTAACATGTTACGGTGCACAACCCAAGTGAGGGGCGCGTTGTTTCCTTCAGTTTGTATTTCGTACACAGGCCCGTCGGGGCTTGCTCGGCACAACACTCGGTACGGGTTCACCTCCCACCGTGGTTCTAACTTGTTTTGGGGACGTTGATCAAGTACGAGTACCTGATCCCCTGTCTGAAAGTCAATAGGTGGGGGCATTGCTCCCCCCTGATGTTCTAGATCCTGGAGCTTTGTATGGACGATACAGTGGAGGGTCTGCAGCCGGTGCCGGTGGTTGCGGACCCACGAGGATACCCCGGTCCAGGGTTTGGGCTCCTCCTGGTTCAATTCCACCTCCATAATTCCTTTGCCTTCCTGTCCGAACAGCAATGAGTAGAGGGTGTAACCAGTCACTCGATGCACCCGATTGTTATATACCCACACCAGCTCTGGGGCATACTCAGGCCAGCGGGCCTTGCGGTCTCTCTCCAGGGTGCGCAGCATTTGGATTAACGTACGATTGAATCATTCGCAGGCTCCGTTTCCCTGCGGGTGGTACGGCGTATTCTGCGATTTATCGATACCGTAAAGATGGTGTAGCTCTTCCATGACTTTTCCTAGGAAGCACGCTCCTTGGTCCGAATGCGTTCGTTGTGGACAGCCATACACTTGAATAAAGTTCTTGCAAATCGCCTAGGCTGCCGACTCCGCTGTTTGGCCTCGAGTGGGGGTGACCACGGCGAACTTGGTGAAATGGTCCACCATAACGAGACAATGTTCATACACCTGATAGGCAGGACCTATGGTCAGATAGTCCACCGTAAGAAGCTCCAGAGGGGCTGATGTTACAATAGTTTGCACCGGGGCTCGTTGCGCGGGGGGTTTAGCGAGCTCGCACGGGCGGCAGGTTCGACAAACTTCTTCTACAGCAGCGTGCAAGCGTGGGTGGTACGCTATCTGCTGCAACCATTGTAAAGTCTTTTGAGCACCAAAATGAGCCCCTTCTCATGGGCTTCCCAGGCCAGTTGGTTGAGATCGGCTCCGGGCACGATCACCTGCCATATCGTAGCTGACGTGGTTTGTGATATGGCTTTTCGATATAAAAGTCCCTTTTCGAGGACTAGTTTTTCCCACTGGTGCAACATCAGCAACATATCTTGGGTCAAAGTCTGTCTCTGTGAGCCCGTGTGCAATTTACCGGTAGCCACCCATCGGCATAGGAGTCCAACTTCTGTATCTTCCTGTTGCTGCTGAATCCTTTTGTCGCGGGGCTGTTCCAGCATCCCTCCTAGGAGTCCCGGATGAGGCGCTTCTTGTGTATTGACTGTAAGTGCGGCGGTAGTGAGGGCGAACGGCGTCTTGTCTGCTTCTAATTCGTCGTCTCGACTTCTTCCTGGGGTGGTATGTCGGATTCTGGAGAGCGCGTCGGCGTGCACGTTTTCAGCTCCCCGTTTGTAGATGATCTTATAATTGAATTTGGCCATCCGAGCCACCAACCGCTGCTCTAGGGCCCCCAGTTTGGCATTCTCCAAATGGGCTAATGGGTTGTTATCGGTCCGCACTACTACTTCGGAGCCCGCCAGGTACTCTGCGAATCGCTCCTTCATTGCCCACACTACCGTGAGGAGCTCGAGCTTAAAGGAGCTGTAATTGTCCGGGTTGCGTTCTGAGTCATGCAGCGACTGGATACCGTAGACGATCACTTTCTCCCGGCCATACTGCACCTGTGACAACACAGCTCCTAGTCCCTGGAGGCTGCTGTCGGTATGCAGGATGAACGGTTGCGAGAAATCCACATATGCCAATACCGGGGCGTCCGAGAGAGCAGCTTTGAGATCTTGAAACGCATCCTCTTGCAGTTGCTGCCACTGGATCTTCCGTCCATTTGCCCCGGTGGGAGCACCCTTCAGCAGGTCTTGCAGGGTTCGAGCTCGGCGTGCAAAATTCTTCACCAACTGACGGTAGTAGCCGGCCAACCCCAAGAAGGCCCGCACGTCCTTCACCGTCTCTGGGGTAGGCCACCCCTGGATGGCAGCGACCTTTTCCAGGGATGGTCGGACGCCCTCTGCCGAGACGGTATGCCCCAGGTATTCGATCTGGGTGCAGAACAGGTGGCATTTCTGGGGCTTTATCTTTAACCCGTACTTCTGCTGCCGGCCGAGCACCTGCCCCAACAGCCTCAGGTGGTCCTCCAACGTGGCGGAATAGATGAAAATATCGTCCAAGTATATCAATGTGGCTTCAAAGTTGAGGTCTCCTAGACACCGCTCCATCAACCGCTGAAAAGTTCCTGGGACGTTGGCCAGCCCAAACGGCATCCGATTGAACTCGAACAGTCCCATGGGAAGGATGAATGCCGTCTTGGCTCTGTCTTCCTCCGACATCGGCAAATGCCAGTACCCACTGGCCAGGTCTAGGGTTGAAAAGTACGTTGTGTTCCCTAGGGCGGACAGAGACTCTTTTATGCTGGGCAATGGATACGAATCCTTGATGGTGCAGGCGTTCAACTTCCAATAATCCACACAAAAACGCAGAGTGCCATCTTTTTTCCGAACCAGGACAATAGGGGCCACCCAAGGGCTCTGGCTTTCTCGTATGACCCCCTTCCGGAGCATTTGGGCTAATAGAGTTTTCACTTCCTGGTATAGCTGTGGTGGTATCTGCCGATATAGCTCCCGGATGGGGAAGCTCCTGCCATGGGGATCCCATGCGTGATGGCCATGGTACATCCGAAGTCATCCTCGTGGCTGGCGAAGACGCTGTAAAATTGTCCAAGAAGTGTCTCTACCCGGAGAAGCTGGGCTGGCGCTAGGCCGGAAAGTTCAGCCCGCATTCTCTCCAGGATGACTCGACCTTTTTCTTGGGCCAAGGATGCGGCAGTCTGTTGGGTTCGTACCATTACTGCCCGGGGATCTTCGGGTTGCACCCTCAACTGGACTGCGGGGTCCGGCAGCACGTCTTCCAATGGCCTTACTAGTTTGGCTATTTCGGCCCGGGGCTTCAGGGCGATATCCTGATCTTCCAGGTAGACACAATGTACCAAGACGGTCCCTTCCTGCACTGTGGCCAGGGAGCGGGCCACCAGGATGCCAGGATGCAGGCGCTCTGAGTAACATGGTTCCACCTGCACCTCCACGCTCTCCAGTGGCATCGGGGTGCGGATCGGCAGAGCCTCCACAGGCTGCCCCGGAGGAAGCACGAGCGGGGGGGCCGTAAGCGCGATGACCTTGCCCAGCGCATCAAGGTGATGGAGGTGCACAGCTCCCAGCTGGCGGCCAGTATGGTACACTGTGACGCTGCGGCTTTGTTGCTGCTGGCTGCGTCACAGTACAGCGGGCACGGCTGCTCACAATCTGCTGTGCGGCCGGCCCTGTAGAGGTGCTGGGGGAGCGGCCCGGGGGGGCAATTGCCTCCCTGCCACCCGGCCCAGCCCGCATACGTTCTGTCCAGCTCCACAACAGCGTATCGGAGCCAGAAAACTGGGGCAAGTTACTTAGCATAGCCCCCAGGGAGATGCAGGAGCAGGGGCCCCCATCATCAGCGCCCGCAGCCCCACTCTGATCAGGTGCACCGCCGTCCGCGCTCGGAGACTGTATCCTGCCGACTATGCCAAATGTGGTGTTTGCAGGTACGCAGGATGCAGTGATGAGTTGCGAGACAATTTGGTGCTTTCTATAGTAACGTTTATAAGACTAGAGGGAACTTCCCTCAGTCACGGCCTGATCAACAAAAGGGGTAACACGGGTTGCCCTCGCAGGGGCTCTATACAAGCAAACAAACACAACTACTTCCGGCAATAGCCGGTAACTAAGGTATAGGGCCGCGGTATGGCCGACTACGGGTCACTAGTTATGTAGTCAACTTAGTCGTCCAGACGTCCCTCGCCATTCAGGATGATGGTCTTTTGGCGTAGTAGTCACTGGGCCCAGTTGCTGAGGCATTGACGATGGCTTCGCGCGCTCCGGCGCGCTGATGACACAGGAGCCCCACAGGCCCTGGCGGAGTCCTTGGACGGATGGGCCACAGCCCCCGGACTGGGGCAAGCGGCAGCGATGTGAGGTGGCGAATGACAGGCCACCTGCGCAGCCAACGGCTGCGACGGGGAATCCGCGGCCAGCAGAGGCTCGGCCCCTGCTGCGGACCGGAGCGGGACAGTGATGGCGGCCGACGGCACTGTACTTGCCGCGGCCACTGGTGAGAGCAGGGCGGCTGTGGGTGGCGGGGAACAGGCTGCAGCCGCGGGTATTTGAGGACCACCTGAGGCGGTTGGGGCAGGTGCTCGGCCGGCAGCAGAAGTACGGGTTAAAGATAAAGCCCCAGAAATGCCACCTGTTCTGGGTGGAGTCCTTGGACGGATGGGCCGCAGCACCCGGAATGGGGAAAGCAGCAGCGATGTGGGGTGGCGAATGACAGGCCACCTGCGCAGCTAACGGCTGCGACGGGGAGTCCGCGGCCAGCAGAGGCTCGGCCTCTGCTGCGGACTGGAGTGGGACAGTAGTGGCCGCCGACGGCACTGTACTTGGGTGGCTGCGGGTGGCGGGGAACAGGCCACAGCCGCGGGCTGGAGCGAGATGGCATCGGCCACGGGCGACCGCGGGTAGGCCACAGCCGCGGGCTGAGGTGAGGCGGCAGCGGCCACGGGTCGAACTGGGGCCGCAGTGGCCGCGGGCTGGAGCGGGGCAGCAAGTCTCAGATGATCGCCTTGGCGCCGTCCCTCTGGAGTCCTCAGTGAGCGTCTTCCCTGGCACTGGTAAGTCGCTCTAGCTTTCAGTCGCTCCCATGGTCTCCTGCTGCCTCTGTCCCAGTCTGCTGACTTACCGTCCCGGGAATTCCCCGCCTCCTCTATACTGGTCCCTTCCTCAGCCCATCTGTCTGTCACAACGGTCCGTCCCCGAACTCTGTCCCCCGGGGACAGTTTCCCCCGGAACCCAGATGACGGCTCCCTTGGTTCCGACCCGGACACTCGACGGGGGCCGTTCCTCCCACACTCCCCTGCCCTGTATGCTCGCCAGTCCTCGGGCGAGGGTTTTCGTAGACTCGGGTTAGTTTTTTGGGACGACAGTCCTTGTCGCCATACAAACTGGTCCAGGGTCTTCCTGAGTCTTCTGGGGTGGTGGAAGGTGGTCGAATAGTTGGTTCTGGTGGGATTCCCGGGTCTACTGTAGTGCCACTACTGGGGTGACCCGCAGATGCGATGGGGAAGTCCTCTTCGTCATCCAGGTCCCAGACTGTGGGCGGGGGGTCGGGGACCTGGAGGGTCGGTTCGAGCCGCGGGGGATCGGTAGACGTACAAGGCCGTAACATGTTACGGTGCACAACCCAAGTGAGGGGCGCGTTGTTTCCTTCAGTTTGTATTTCGTACACAGGCCCTTCGGGGCTTGCTCGGCACAACACTCGGTACGGGTTCACCTCCCACCGTGGTTCTAACTTGTTTTGGGGACGTTGATCAAGTACGAGTACCTGATCCCCTGTCTGAAAGTCAATAGGTGGGGGCATTGCTCCCCCCTGATGTTCTAGATCCTGGAGCTTTGTATGGACGATACAGTGGAGGGTCTGCAGCCGGTGCCGGTGGTTGCGGACCCACGAGGATACCCCGGTCCAGGGTTTGGGCTCCTCCAGGTTCAATTCCACCTCCATAATTCCTTTGCCTTCCTGTCCGAACAGCAATGAGTAGAGGGTGTAACCAGTCACTCGATGCACCCGATTGTTATATACCCACACCAGCTCTGGGGCATACTCAGGCCAGCGGGCCTTGCGGTCTCTCTCCAGGGTGCGCAGCATTTGGATTAACGTACGATTGAATCATTCGCAGGCTCCGTTTCCCTGCGGGTGGTACGGCGTATTCTGCGATTTATCGATACCGTAAAGATGGTGTAGCTCTTCCATGACTTTTCCTAGGAAGCACGCTCCTTGGTCCGAATGCGTTCGTTGTGGACAGCCATACACTTGAATAAAGTTCTTGCAAATCGCCTAGGCTGCCGACTCCGCTGTTTGGCCTCGAGTGGGGGTGACCACGGCGAACTTGGTGAAATGGTCCACCATAACGAGACAATGTTCATACACCTGATAGGCAGGACCTATGGTCAGATAGTCCACCGTAAGAAGCTCCAGAGGGGCTGATGTTACAATAGTTTGCACCGGGGCTCGTTGCGCGGGGGGTTTAGCGAGCTCGCACGGGCGGCAGGTTCGACAAACTTCTTCTACAGCAGCGTGCAAGCGTGGGTGGTACGCTATCTGCTGCAACCATTGTAAAGTCTTTTGAGCACCAAAATGAGCCCCTTCTCATGGGCTTCCCAGGCCAGTTGGTTGAGATCGGCTCCGGGCACGATCACCTGCCATATCGTAGCTGACGTGGTTTGTGATATGGCTTTTCGATATAAAAGTCCCTTTTCGAGGACTAGTTTTTCCCACTGGTGCAACATCAGCAACATATCTTGGGTCAAAGTCTGTCTCTGTGAGCCCGTGTGCAATTTACCGGTGGCCACCCATCGGCATAGGAGTCCAACTTCTGTATCTTCCTGTTGCTGCTGAATCCTTTTGTCGCGGGGCTGTTCCAGCATCCCTCCTAGGAGTCCCGGATGAGGCGCTTCTTGTGTATTGACTGTAAGTGCGGCGGTAGTGAGGGCGAACGGCGTCTTGTCTGCTTCTAATTCGTCGTCTCGACTTCTTCCTGGGGTGGTATGTCGGATTCTGGAGAGCGCGTCGGCGTGCACGTTTTCAGCTCCCCGTTTGTAGATGATCTTATAATTGAATTTGGCCATCCGAGCCACCAACCGCTGCTCTAGGGCCCCCAGTTTGGCATTCTCCAAATGGGCTAACGGGTTGTTATCGGTCCGCACTACTACTTCGGAGCCCGCCAGGTACTCTGCGAATCGCTCCTTCATTGCCCACACTACCGTGAGGAGCTCGAGCTTAAAGGAGCTGTAATTGTCCGGGTTGCGTTCTGAGTCATGCAGCGACTGGATACCGTAGACGATCACTTTCTCCCGGCCATACTGCACCTGTGACAACACAGCTCCTAGTCCCTGGAGGCTGCTGTCGGTATGCAGGATGAACGGTTGCGAGAAATCCACATATGCCAATACCGGGGCGTCCGAGAGAGCAGCTTTGAGATCTTGAAACGCATCCTCTTGCAGTTGCTGCCACTGGATCTTCCGTCCATTTGCCCCGGTGGGAGCACCCTTCAGCAGGTCTTGCAGGGTTCGAGCTCGGCGTGCAAAATTCTTCACCAACTGACGGTAGTAGCCGGCCAACCCCAAGAAGGCCCGCACGTCCTTCACCGTCTCTGGGGTAGGCCACCCCTGGATGGCAGCGACCTTTTCCAGGGATGGTCGGACACCCTCTGCCGAGACGGTATGCCCCAGGTATTCGATCTGGGTGCAGAACAGGTGGCATTTCTGGGGCTTTATCTTTAACCCGTACTTCTGCTGCCGGCCGAGCACCTGCCCCAACAGCCTCAGGTGGTCCTCCAACGTGGCGGAATAGATGAAAATATCGTCCAAGTATATCAATGTGGCTTCAAAGTTGAGGTCTCCTAGACACCGCTCCATCAACCGCTGAAAAGTTCCTGGGACGTTGGCCAGCCCAAACGGCATCCGATTGAACTCGAACAGTCCCATGGGAAGGATGAATGCCGTCTTGGCTCTGTCTTCCTCCGACATCGGCAAATGCCAGTACCCACTGGCCAGGTCTAGGGTTGAAAAGTACGTTGTGTTCCCTAGGGCGGACAGAGACTCTTTTATGCTGGGCAATGGATACGAATCCTTGATGGTGCAGGCGTTCAACTTCCAATAATCCACACAAAAACGCAGAGTGCCATCTTTTTTCCGAACCAGGACAATAGGGGCCACCCAAGGGCTCTGGCTTTCTCGTATGACCCCCTTCCGGAGCATTTGGGCTAATAGAGTTTTCACTTCCTGGTATAGCTGTGGTGGTATCTGCCGATATAGCTCCCGGATGGGGAAGTTCCTGCCATGGGGATCCCATGCGTGATGGCCATGGTACATCCGAAGTCATCCTCGTGGCTGGCGAAGACGCTGTAAAATTGTCCAAGAAGTGTCTCTACCTGGAGAAGCTGGGCTGGCGCTAGGCCGGAAAGTTCAGCCCGCATTCTCTCCAGGATGACTCGACCTTTTTCTTGGGCCAAGGATGCGGCAGTCTGTTGGGTTCGTACCATTACTGCCCAGGGATCTTCGGGTTGCACCCTCAACTGGACTGCGGGGTCCGGCAGCACGTCTTCCAATGGCCTTACTAGTTTGGCTATTTCAGCCCGGGGCTTCAGGGCGATATCCTGATCTTCCAGGTAGACACAATGTACCAAGACGGTCCCTTCCTGCACTGTGGCCAGGGAGCGGGCCACCAGGATGCCAGGATGCAGGCGCTCTGAGTAACATGGTTCCACCTGCACCTCCACGCTCTCCAGTGGCATCGGGGTGCGGATCGGCAGAGCCTCCACAGGCTGCCCCGGAGGAAGCACGAGCGGGGGGGCCGTAAGCGCGATGACCTTGCCCAGCGCATCAAGGTGATGGAGGTGCACAGTTCCCAGCTGGCGGCCAGTATGGTACACTGTGACGCTGCGGCTTTGTTGCTGCTGGCTGCGTCACAGTACAGCGGGCACGGCTGCTCACAATCTGCTGTGCAGCCGGCCCTGTAGAGGTGCTGGGGGAGCGGCCCGGGGGGGCAATTGCCTCCCTGCCACCCGGCCCAGCCCGCATACGTTCTGTCCAGCTCCACAACAGCGTATCGGAGCCAGAAAACTGGGGCAAGTTACTTAGCATAGCCCCCAGGGAGATGCAGGAGCAGGGGCCCCCATCATCAGCGCCCGCAGCCCCACTCTGATCAGGTGCACCGCCGTCCGCGCTCGGAGACTGTATCCTGACGACTATGCCAAATGTGGTGTTTGCAGGTACGCAGGATGCAGTGATGAGTTGCGAGACAATTTGGTGCTTTCTATAGTAACGTTTATAAGACTAGAGGGAACTTCCCTCAGTCACGGCCTGATCAACAAAAGGGGTAACACGGGTTGCCCTCGCAGGGGCTCTATACAAGCAAACAAACACAACTACTTCCGGCAATAGCCGGTAACTAAGGTATAGGGCCGCGGTATGGTCGACTACGGGTCACTAGTTATGTAGTCAACTTAGTCGTCCAGACGTCCCTCGCCATTCAGGATGATGGTCTTTTGGCGTAGTAGTCACTGGGCCCAGTTGCTGAGGCATTGACGATGGCTTCGCGCGCTCCGGCGCGCTGATGACACAGGAGCCCCACAGGCCCTGGCGGAGTCCTTGGACGGATGGGCCACAGCCCCCGGACTGGGGCAAGCGGCAGCGATGTGAGGTGGCGAATGACAGGCCACCTGCGCAGCCAACGGCTGCGACGGGGAATCCGCGGCCAGCAGAGGCTCGGCCCCTGCTGCGGACCGGAGCGGGACAGTGATGGCGGCCGACGGCACTGTACTTGCCGCGGCCACTGGTGAGAGCAGGGCGGCTGTGGGTGGCGGGGAACAGGCTGCAGCCGCGGGTATTTGAGGACCACCTGAGGCGGTTGGGGCAGGTGCTCGGCCGGCAGCAGAAGTACGGGTTAAAGATAAAGCCCCAGAAATGCCACCTGTTCTGCACCCAGATCGAATACCTGGGGCATACCGTCTCGGCAGAGGGCGTCCGACCATCCCTGGAAAAGGTCGCTGCCATCCAGGGGTGGCCTACCCCAGAGACGGTGAAGGACGTGCGGGCCTTCTTGGGGTTGGCCGGCTACTACCGTCAGTTCGTGAAGAATTTTGCACGCCGAGCTCGAACCCTGCAAGACCTGCTGATGGGTGCTCCCGCCAGGGCAAATGGACGGAAGATCCAGTGGCAGCAACTGCAAGAGGATGCGTTTCAAGATCTCAAAGCTGCTCTCTCGGACGCCCCGGTATTGGCATATGTGGCTTTCTAGCAACCGTTCATCCTGCATACCGACAGGAGCCTCCAGGGACTAGGAGCTGTGTTGTCACAGGTGCAGGACGGCCGGGAGAAAGTGATCGCCTACGGTAGCCAGTCGCTGCATGACTCAGAACGCAACCCGGACAATTACAGCTCCTTTAAGCTCGAGCTCCTCGCGGTAGTGTGGGCAATGACGGAGCCATTCGCAGAGCACCTGATGGGCTCCGAAGTAGTAGTGCGGACCGATAACAACCCATTAGCCCATTTGGAGAATGCCAAACTGGGGGCCCAAGAGCAGCGGTGGGTGGCTCGGATGGCCAAATTCAATTATAATATCATCTACAAACGGGAAGCTGAAAACGTGCACGCCGACGTGCTCTCCAGAATCCGACACACCACCCCAAGAAGAAGTCGAGACGACGAATTAGAAGCAGACGAGACGCCGTTCGCCCTCACTACCGCCGCACTTACAGTCAATACGCAAGAAGTGCCTCATCCGGGACTCCTAGGAGGGATGCTGGAACAGCCCCGCGACAAAAGGATTCAGCAGCAACAGGAAGATACAGAAGTTGGACTCCTACGCCGATGGGTGGCCACCGGTAAATTGCCCACGGGCTCACAGAGACAGACTTTGACCCAAGATATGTTGCTGATGTTGCGCCAGTGGGAAAAACTAGTCCTCAAAAAGGGACTTTTATATCAAAAAGCCATTTCACAAACCACGTTAGCTACGATATGGCAGGTGATCGTGCCCGGAGCCGATCTCAACCAACTGGCCTGGGAAGCCCATGAGAAGGGGCTCATTTTGGTGCTCAAAAGACTTAACAATGGTTGCAGCAGATAGCGTACCACCCACACTTGCACGCCGCTGTAGAAGAAGTTTGTCGAACCTGCCGCCCGTGCGAGCTCGCTAAACCCCCCGCGCAACGAGTCCCGGTGCAAACTATTGTAACATCAGCCCCTCTGGAGCTTCTTACGGTGGACTATCTGACCATAGGTCCTGCCTATCAGGTGTATGAACAGTGTCTCGTTATGGTGGACCATTTCACCAAGTTCGCCGTGGTCACCCCCACTCGAAGCCAAACAGCAGAGTCGGCAGCCTATGCGATTTGCAAGAACTTTATTCAAGTGTACGGCTGTCCACAATGAATACATTCGGACCAAGGAGCGTGCTTCCTAGTAAAAGTCATGGAAGAGCTACACCATCTTTACGGTATCGATAAATCGCAGACTACACCGTACCACCCGCAGGGAAACGGAGCCTGCGAACGATTCAATCGTATGCTAATCCAAATGCTGCGCACCCTGGAGAGTGACCGCAAGGCCCGCTGGCCTGAGTATGTCCCAGTGCTGGTGTGGGTATATAACAATCGGGTGCATCGAGTGACTGGTTACACCCCCTACTCATTGCTGTTCGGACAGGAAGGCAAAGGAATTATGGAGGTGGAATTGAACCTGGAGGAGCCCAAACCCTGGACCGGGGTATCCTCGTGGGTCCGCAACCACCGGCATCGGCTGCAGACCCTCCACTGTATCATCCATACGAAGCTCCAGGATCTAGAACATCAGGGGGGAGCAATGCCCCACCTATTGACTTTCAGACTGGGGATCAGGTACTTGAACTTGATCAACGTCCCCAAAACAAGTTAGAACCACGGTGGGAGGTGAACCCGTACCGAGTGTTGTGCTGAGCAAGCCCCGACGGGCCTGTGTATGAAATACAAACTGAAGGAAACAATGCGCCCCTCACTTGGGTTGTGCACCGTAACATGTTACGGCCTTGTACGTCTACCGATCCCCCGCGGCTCGAACCGACCCTCCAGGTCCCCGACCCCCCGCCCACGGTCTGGGACCTGGATGACGAAGAGGACTTCCCCATCGCATCTGCGGGTCACCCCAGTAGTGGCACTACAGTAGACCCGGGAATCCCACCAGAACCAACTATTCGACCACCTTCCACCACCCCAGAAGACTCCACTACACCCGAGCTTCGACGCTCCGAGCGGTCAACAGCTGGCAAACCCCCTGAATGTTACGAACAGGACCAGTTTGTATGGCGACATGGACTGTCGTCCCAAAAAACTAACCCGAGACTACGAAAACCCTCGCCCGAGGACTGGCGAGCACACAGGGCGGGAGAGTGTGGGAGGAACGGCCCCCGTCGAGTGTCCGGGCCGGAACCAAGGGAGCCGTCATCTGGGTTCCGGGGGAAACTGTCCCCAGGGGACAGAGTTCAGTGGCATCGGGGCGCGGATCGGCAGAGCCTCCACAGTCTGCCCCGGAGGAAGTACGAGCGGGGGGCCGCCAGTGCGATGACCTTGCCCAGTGCCTCACCCTCCTGACACTCCTGGAGCACTCGTGCCTCCCGCACCAACCGCTGGAAGACCTGCCCTTGGTCCGTGCGAGAACCCCACTGACTTAAGGTCTCCTGCGTGGAATCGTTGAGGAGTAGATTGCCGAACTCCCGCAGTATGTTCATGCCCAAGATGATCGGATGACGGTTGTTAGTCTCTCCTTGGGTTAGGACCACTCCCGGCGGCCGAGGGATTTACCATACAATGTCATCTGAAGCCACACCACTCCGGCAACAGGTTTCTGCAGTTGGTTTGCGGCCACTAGTCGTATCATGGGCCCCCACTGGGGCCTTGCCGCTTCCGGGAAATGCTGCCAGAAGTATGTTGCCGGCATGGTCGTTACCTGCGACCCTGTATCCACTAGACACCGCACAGCACGACCCTCAACTTCGGCCCATACTATTGGGCACTTAGCGAACAGTTCTTCGGGACTTCCACCACCCCTTGTTGTGGCTTCTGGCTCCGAGCGGCGTCCCCCATGCCCGGAGCCCTCTAGTTTAATGTCTGCTGGGGTGGGTATTTCCCACACCGCAGACACTCCCGTGCGAAGTGGCCCAGTTCTCCACACTCATAACACCGGGGCGGTGAGGCTCAGCCACCCCGTGTATTGTGAGGCCCACAGGGCCCGGAATTGTAGCCAGGTCGGCCGGGCGCGGGCTCTATTCTCTTCTTCGCTTAAGCCAGCTTGCACCGGATACTCTTCAGTTCTTGTCTCATTTCCTCAATCCATTGAGGCTCTTTGACAACGCTTACGGAAGATTCCATACTCCGGGCCTTCCCCACTGGAGCCGTCATCCCCTGCTCTTGCTCTCGCACCCAGGCCTGACTCCCCACTTTGGAGAAGGCTAAACGTGGGTTCACTCAGACCTGTTCCCGCGTTGCCTGCTTGATTAGCGGGTGCCGGAGTCCAGTCACTAGCAGGTCACGAAGGGTAATGTCGATGGGCCCTACCACTATACCGTCCTTCCTTTCTATGGTGGTGTATAGCTCCTGGAGGGCATTCATATACTGGGTGATGGTCTCCCCCTCCCCCTGCATCCGACTGAACAACCGGGTTCTCAACTCCACCACGTCTGTTGAATCCCCGTGGGTCTCTTCCAGGATCTGCAAGACCCTGGCGAAGGTGTTGCGACGCCCCGGGGGTCTCAATATTACCGACATCCAGGCTTCCCCATCTAGCGCCATAAAGGCCACCTCAGTCTCTAATATGGGGGTCATGGGGTGCATGCGGAAGAGGCCCCGTATACAGGGGCTGCTTGGCACTTTTCAGCCTGGGGGGCAATCACAAGGAAATGGCCCTCGAGTTGCGGTGGCCCTCTTTTTCCCTGCTTATCTCTGGCCATTCAATTAAAGCAGCATAGATAACAGGCTTTAAAAATAAGCTGGTATGTAGATATGGGAACAGATCGGTGCTAGCTGCATAGATATGGGAGCAGAACCGAGCTTACTACAGAAATATGGGAGCAAAATTGAGCTTACTTCAGAGATATAGGAGCAGAACCGAGCTTACTCCAGAGAAATGGGAGCAGAACAGAGCTTACTCCAGAGATATGGGAGCCGAATGGAGCTTACTCCAGTTATATGGGAGCAGAATGGAGCTTACTCCAGAGATATGGGAGCAGAACGGAGCTTACTCCAGAGATTTGGGAGCAGAACAGAGCTTACTCCAGAGATATGGGAGCAGAACAGAGCGTACTGCAAATATATGGATCAGAACTGAGAATACTCCAGAGATATGGGAGCAGAACGGAGCTTACTACAGAGATATGGGCGAAAAACACCGAGCTTACTACAGAGATATGAGAGCAGAACCGAGCTTACTACAGCGGTATGGGAGCAGAACCGAGCTTACTACAAAGATTTGGAGCAGAACTGAGCTGCTTACTCCAGAAATATGGGAGCAGATCAGCCTTTACTATTGAGATAAGGGAGCAGAACCAAGCTTACTACAGAGATATAGGAGCAGAACCGAGCTTACTATAGAGATATGGGATATATATAGTATATATAATGCGATGGTCCCAGTTCCCACTATAAATATAGTGCGATGGCCCCAGTTGCCCACATATCTAGTATGATGGCCCCAGTTCTCCTCATATATATATAGTATGATGGCCCCAGTTCTCCCCATATATATAGTGTGACGGCCCCAGTTCTCCCCATATATATAGTATAAGAGACCCCTGTTCTCCTATATATATAGAAGGATGGCCCCAGTTCTCCATATTAAAAATAAAGAAGTTTATACTCACCTCATCCTGATTCCTGGCACTGCAGCCTACATTTTCTTTTCTGGTTCCCAGAGCGGCATAAGACAATAATGTAATCACGCTGTCTGCGTGAGCACACTGAAGTCTCAGGAAGCTGCGGTCTGCAGCTTATCAGACAGACCAGGGCTTCCACTAGGAATTTCGGGGTCCCATACTGGCAAAATTTTTGGGTTCCCTTGAGACTTCGCCCAGGTTCCACACCAGCTCCGCCTCCACCGTCCCACTCTTGGAAAAACTCAACTTCTCCACCACATCCTCACCGATCAGATATTAAGGCTAAGTGCACACGTACCGGAATTCTCGCGGAAATTCCCGCGAGAATTCTGGAATTCCAGTCTGCGGGAAAATCGCATTTTAAATTCCCGCGATTTTCCCGCGGAAAAACTAGCATTTTGCAAGCGTAATTAGCTTGCAGAATGCTAGCGTTCTCCAAGAGATCTGGAGCATCGCTTGGAGAACTGATTGACAGGTTGGTCACACTGGTCAAACATAGTGTTTGACCAGTGTGACCAACTTTTTACTACTGAGGCTGCCTATGCAGCATCAGTAGTAAAAGATAGAATGTAAAAAAAAATAAAAAATGGTGTTATTCTTACCCTCCGACGTCCCGTGCATCCGTTCCCAGTAATCCTTTGCGAAAATGCCCGCGATGACGTCAGTTCTCGCGGGATCGCGACGTCTCACGGTAATTCGCGATGACGTCGCGTGAATGACCGCGAGACTTCGCGATCCCGCGAGAACGGACGCCATCGCGGGCATTTTCGCAAAGGCTTACTGGGAACGGGAGCGTGAAGAGAGGCAGGAAGACTGCGCGGGACGCCGGAAGGTAAGAATAACAATATTTTTTATTTTAAAATTCTGTTTTTTACAGGGATATGGTACCCAAAGCCCGGAGGACAGTCTCCTCTCCTCCGGACCGTGGGTACCATCCGCAATTGTTCTGCTTACTTTCCGCATGGTGTGCACAGCCACATGCGGAAAGTAAGCGGAACAATGCATTCCCATGGGTGCGGGATCGCCGCGATTCCGCAAATTAATGAGCATGCTGCGGTTTTTACCGCGAAGCGATTCCGCCGCGGTAAAAACCGCAGCATTAGCACAGCATTGCGGAATCCCATAGGAATGCATGGGATGCTTATTTTTCGCGTTTTTGCGGCAAAATCGCGCGGTTAAAACCGCCGCGGAAACGCGAAAAAAATGCCACGTGTGAACTCAGCCTCACAGTTCCCATCAAACACCAGATCACATACATAACCAGCAACTTCTGTTCTGGCCAAAATAATTTTTAAGCTGATACCACGACACGGGAGACTCTTTCGGCTGGGACCTAGTCTACTCTAAACTATTAAAAATAAATATATATTTATGTATTTTTCTTTAATGGAATGAGTCACATACATTTACATTTTTTTTAAACAACCATTAATACCACATACAAGGGACAAATATTGTCACACCATGACCAGACCACATATTACCTGCACATAGTGACCGAATAATACCACATACAAAGAACAAATACCGCCACACCTTGGCCAGACCACATATTACCAACACATAGTGACCAAAAAATTACTACATACAAGGAACAAATATCACCGCACCATGGCCAGACCACATATTACCACCACATAGTGACCGAATATTACCACATACATGGAACAAATACCGCCACACCTTGGCCAGACCACATTTTACCACAACATAGTGACTGAATAATACCACATACAAGGAACAAATACCACCGCACCATGGTCAGAGTACATATTACCACCACATAGTGACTGAATATTACAATACTGATCATTAATAAAAAAAAAAACAACATAATACTAAGTGCCATTGTATACAGAAACTCTGTATTTACTGTCAGTGTACAGGTAATACAGTGATCACTGGTGACATTATACACAGGAGCTCTGTATATAGTGTCAGTGTACAGGTAATACACTGATCACCAGTGACATTACACACAGCAGCTCTGTTTATAGTGTCAGTGTACAGGTAATACAGCGATCATCAGTGAAATCATACACAGGACAGCTATATATAGTATACAGTGTATAGTGTCAGTGTACAGGTAATACAGTGATCACCAGTGACATTATACAGAGGAGCTCTGTATAAAGTGTCAGTTTACAGGTAATACATGGATCACCAGTGACATTACACACAGCAGCTCTGTTTATAGTGTCAGTGTACAGGTAATACAGTGCTCATCAGTGAAATCATACACAGGACAGCTATATATAGTATACAGTGTATAGTGTCAGTGTACAGGTAATACAGTGATTACCAGTGATCTTATACACAGGAGCTCTGTATAAAGTGTCAGTGTACAGGTAATACAGTGATCACCGATGATAATGTATATAGTATACAGTGTATAGTGCCAGTGCACAGGTAACACACTGACTCACCAGTGACGTCTCTAGCTGAAGTCCTTCATAATTGCTTTTCTTTTTCATCAAGCACAGACAGCCATTACTTCTTACAGCCAGGACTCGATCCTGCGTAAAATAACACAGTTACTAGAGCACCACTTTCAGAGCACATTCCCCACTTTTTCCATTTCTTCTACACTACACATCTGAATACAGACGTGCACCCACAATCAATATATAATTGGTTATTATGCTACCCATCATTCCAAATATAAATTATAATCCGCCACTGTGCACCCACTAACTATAAATAGCAACTTTCCCCATTTAATATATAAATTAATTAGCACCTGTACTCTTTTCCCCAATTCATTACCAGGCACTTCATTCTCAAGGTCCCCCACTATGTACCTCCTGCTCTAACCCTTACCCCGATTCATTACATTTACATGCCCATCCTGCCTCAATTCATTGTCATGTCTTTCTCTCCCACCCTCTATTCATCATCAACTGCTCTACCCCACATTCAATACATCATTTACTCCCCCACTCTCAAAATTCATTATTTGTTCTCCCCATAGATCATCATTTGCTCTCCCCAGCCCCCACCTTCAATTCATCATTTGCTCTCCTTACTCCTTACCCCCAACCTTCAATTAAATTGCTGTGCCCCGTCACTCACACTGAATTGATCATTTGCAGTCCCCCGTCCTCTCCCTTACTTCATCATTTGCAGTCCCCCCATTTTAATTTGATGTCCACTTATTTCATCCATTGCAGTCCCCTATCACCCCCTCACTTCATCTGCAGTGCCCCTTCATCATTTGCAGCCCCCTATCCCCCTTCCATTTCATCATGTGCAGTCCCCTTCCGCTCACTTCATCATGTTCAGTCCCCCTTACCCCCCACTTCATTTGCCGCCCCACTCCCCTGTCATCATGTGCAGTACTCCTTACCCCCAATTCATCATGTGCAGTTCCCCTAAACCCCCAATTCATGTGCATTCCCACTTACCCCTAATTCATCCTGTGCAGTCCCCTTAACCGCCACATCCCATGTGCAGCCGAACTCCCCCCACCTTCATCATGTGCAGCCCAAATCACCCAACTTCATCATTTGCAATCTCCCTTACCCCCCAGTCATCATGTGCAATCCCCCTTACCCCTGTCATCAAGTGTAGCCCCACTCCCCCCACTTCATCATATGCAGCCTCACTCACCCCCCTTCATCATGTACAGCCTCACTCACCCCCCTTCATCATGTACAGCCCCACTCACCCCCTTCATCATGTGCAATCCTCCTTACCCACCAATTCATCATGTGCAGTCCCCCTTACCCCCAATTCATCCTGTGCAGTCCCCTTAACCCCCACTTCCCATGTGCAGCCAAACTCCCCCTACTTAATCATGTGCAATCTCCCTTACCCCCAGTCATCATGTGCAATCCCCCTTACCCCCATTGTCAAGTGCAGCCCGCCTCCCATAACTTCATCATTTGCAGCCCCACTCACCTCCTCTTCATCATTTGCAACCCCCGCACTCCCCTTCATCATGTGCGGCCCCACTCACCCCCCCTTCATCATGTGCAGCCCCACTCACCCCCCCTTCATCATGTGCAGCCCCACTCACTCCCCCTTCATCATGTGCGGCCCCACTCACCCCCCCTTCATCATGTGCGGCCCCACTCACCCCCCCTTCATCATGTGCGGCCCCACTCACCCCCCCTTCATCATGTGCGGCCCCACTCACCCCCCTTCATCATGTGCAGCCCCACTCACCCCCCCTTCATCATGTACGGCCCCACTCACCCCCCCTTCATCATGTGCGGGCCCACTCACCCCGCCTTCATCATGTGCGGCCCCACTCACCCCCCCTTCATCATGTGTGGCCCCACTCACCCCCCTTCATCATGTGCGGCCCCACTCACCCCCCCTTCATCATGTGCGGCCCCACTCACCCCCCCTTCATCATGTGCGGCCCCACTCACCCCCCCTTCATCATGTGCGGCCCCACTCACTCCCCCTTCATCATGTGCGGCCCCACTCACCCCCCCTTCATCATGTGCGACCCCACTCACCCCCCCTTCATCATGTGCGGCCCCACTCACCCCCCTTCATCATGTGCGGCCCCATTTACCCCCCTTCATCATGTGCAGCCCCACTCACCCCCCCTTCATCATGTGCGGCCCCACTCACCCCCCCTTCATCATGTGTGGGCCCACTCACCCCGCCTTCATCATGTGCAGCCCCACTCACCCCCCCTTCATCATGTACGGCCCCACTCACCCCCCCTTCATCATGTGCGGCCCTACTCACCCCCCTTCATCATGTGCGGCCCTACTCACCCCCCTTCATCATGTGCAGCCCCACTCACCCCCCTCCATCATTGCAGCCCCATTCACCCCACTCCATCATGTGTGGCCCCATTCACCCCCCTCCATCATGTGTGTCCCCATTCACCCCCCTCCATCATGTGCGGCTCCATTCACACCCCTCCATCATGTGCGGCCCCATTCACCCCCCTTCATCATGTGCGGCCGGGCGTCCCCATTCACCCCTTTCCATCATGTGTGGCCCCATTAACCCCCCTCCATAATGTGCGGCCCCACTCACCCCCCTCCATCATGTGTGGCCCCATTCACCCCTTCATCATTTGCGGCCCCACTCACTCCCCATTCATCATTTGCAGCCCCCACACCCCCTCACACATTTAATTCATGTCATAAAGAAAAAAAAAGTTTGCCATACTTACCTCACAGCCGCCCGCTCCCCAGCAGCGCCTCTCTGCTTCCAGGGTCCGGTGTTGTGATTGAGTCACCGTAGGAGGCAAAAATAGAAATGCTAGCTAAGTCCAGAAAACCAGAGAAGTTGGCAGCTATCGGATTGCAGACCCCTGAACCTATCAACACAACTAGCAGTAGCCGTGGGGGGCTCCTACGATGCCCTAGGCCCCTCGATCACAGCCGGAGGACTACATAGCCTAAAGACAGAAAGGGAAATCTAAACTTCCCCTGAGCAGACCCCAAAGCAAAAGGCAGCCCCCCACATATAATGACGGTGAAGCAAGAAGAAAGAACAAAACACAGACAGAAATATAGACTGAGCAAAGATGGGGCCCACGCTAGCTTAGATAGGAAAGGACAGGAAGGCTGCTGTCTGCAATCCGTGAAAAACCCTATGAAAATAAGAGCCAACCAACTGACAGTAAAAAAGGCCCTGAAGACGCTAGGCTTCAAAAAAGCTATGTCAGTACTCAGGAATATTCTGAAGACAGAGCAACAGGCAAAAGGAGATTCAGCTCACCCCAGCAGGGAATGGCAGAATCCACAAAAACAAGGAAAACAAAACACTAATGCAAAAAGGCAAAGCAGAAATCTTAGCTTTAGATGAGCAGGAATCAGACTGGTTTCCTAGAAGTCCACAGAGAAATCACCCGCAGGCCAGAAGGGCGTCGGCAGCCTTATATCCAGTCATCAACTCCACTCAGCCAGTCATCATAATCAGCCCCAGGTGTCTGACAATCAGGCTCACTACCTTTCTTCACCAGAAGAGGGAGTTCACCGGGCCTCAGTAGTGAAGGGGAAAATGAACTCACAACAGTACCTCCCCCTTGAGGAGGGGTCACCGAACCCTCAACCACGCCACCAGGGCGATCAGGGTGAGCCCGATGAAAGGCACGCACCAATCTTTTGGCATGAATATCAGAGGCAGAGACCCAGGAATTATCCTCCTGACCATAACCCTTCCACTTAACGAAATACTGGAGTCTCCGTCTAGCCAGACGGGAATCCAGTACTTTCTCTACCTCATATTCCATGTTACCTTCAACCAATACAGGGTCTGGAGGTGCAACCCCCGGAACAACAGGTTCAACAAACCTCTTCAACAAAGATTTATGGAACACATTATGGATTTTAAATGTGACAGGAAGAGCCAAACGAAAAGAGACCGGATTAATAATCTCCAAAACCTTGTAAGGTCCAATAAATCTAGGCTTAAACTTAGGAGAAGCCACCTTCATAGCAATATTTTTTGATGATAACCACACCATATCACCAACCTTAAATTGGGGACCAATGGTCCTATGTCGGTTGGAAAACCACTGGGCCTTTTCCTGGGAGAGAGATAACTTATCCACCACTTGGTCCCAGATCTGGTGCATTCTCTCCACCACAGTGTCAACCCCTGGGCAGGCAGAGGGCTCCACCTGCCCTGAAGAAAATCGAGGATGAAACCCAAAGTTACAAAAAAAAGGAGACATCAAAGTGGCAGAACTAGCTCTATTATTTAAAGCAAATTCGGCCAAGGGCAAAAATGAAACCCAATCATCCTGATCAGCAGAAATAAAACATCTCAAATATGACTCCAAGGTCTGGTTTGTTCTCTCTGTCTGCCCATTGGTCTGAGGGTGAAAAGCAGAGGAGAAGGACAACTGAATTCCCAGCTTGGAACAGAAAGTTCTCCAAAATCTAGACACAAACTGGACTCCTCTGTCAGATACAATGTTCTCAGGAATCCCGTGCAAGCGAACCACCTGTTGTAAAAACAGGGGCACCAATTCAGAGGAAGACGGCAACTTAGGGAGTGGTACAAGATGAACCATCTTAGAGAACCTATCACAAATCACCCAAATAACAGTCATCCTTTGAGAGACAGGCATATCAGAGATGAAATCCATTGAAATATGGGTCCATGGCCTCTTGGGGACAGGCAAAGGCATCAACAACCCACTAGAGCGAGAACACGATTTAGACCGGGAGCACGTCCCACAGGACTGCACAAAATTCCTGAAATCACGAGACAAGGAGGGCCACCAAAAAGACCGACTCACCAGATCTCTAGTACCAAAAATACCTGGATGACCAGCCAAAGCAGAACAAGGAACTTCAGACATCACTCTCTTCTTCCACTGGTCAGGAACATACAACTTTCCACTGGAACAACGCTCAGGTTTGTCCTCCTGGAACTCTTCCAGAGCACGTCTCAAATCGGGCGAGATGGCAGAAAGAACTACCCCTTCGCCTAAAATGGTAGCAGGCTTGGTCACCACAGGAGAATCAGCAAAGAAACTCCTAGAGAGGGCGTCAGCCTTGACATTCTTAGTTCCAGGAAGAAAAGAAACCACAAAATCAAAACGTGTAAAAAACAAGGCCCACCTAGCCTGTCTAGGGTTCAAGCGCTTAGCCGACTCAAGGTAAATCAAATTCTTGTGGTCAGTGAGGACCACGACTTGATGCTTATCTCCCTCCAACCAATGTCTCCACTCCTCAAATGCCCATTTCATGGCTAACAGTTCCCGATTCCCCACATCATAGTTACGTTCAGATGGAGAGAACTTTCGGGAAAAGAAAGCACAGGGATTCATTTTAGATGTTACAGGATCCTTTTGGGACAAAACAGCTCCTGCACCAATCTCAGAAGCATCCACCTCTACCTGGAACGGAAGTGAGACATCAGGTTGCCGCAAAACCGGGGCGGAGGTGAATCTTCGCTTCAGCTCCTGAAAGGAAGAAACAGCCTCCGGAGACCAATGTAACACATCAGCACCCTTCTTAGTCAAATCAGTCAATGGCTTGGCAATACTAGAAAATTTTGCTATAAATTTCCGATAAAAATTAGCAAAACCCAAAAACTTCTGGAGGGCCTTCAAAGAAGTGGGCTGAACCCAATCGTAAATGGCCTGTACCTTGGCCGGGTCCATTTCAATAGTTGACGGGGACAAAATAAATCCCAAAAAAGAAATCCTCTGTACTCCAAAAAGGCATTTAGATCCTTTGACATACAGGGAATTCTCCCTCAAGATCCGGAACACAGTCCGAATATGTTCCACACGAGAATAGAATCCCAATCCTTGGAGAAGATCAAAATATCATCCAGATAGATAATCAAAAATTTATCGACAAAATCTCGGAAAATATCGTTCATGAAGCACTGGAAAACAGAAGGGGCATTAGTGAGCCCAAAAGGCATCACCAGGTACTCAAAATGTCCCTCCGGAGTATTAAACGCCGTCTTCCATTCATCCCCATGCTTAATGCGAATAAGATTATACGCCCCCCTAAGGTCAAGCTTGGTAAACCAGCAAGCACCTTTAACTCTGGAGAATAGATCAGAAATCAGGGGTAACGGATACTGATATTTAACAGTAATTTTGTTGAGAGCACGATAATCAATACAAGGTATTAATGATCCATCCTTTTTGGCTACAAAAAAAAAAAACGGCACCTAAGGGTGACGAGGATGGTCTAATATGACCCTTCTCCAACGCCTCCTTAATATAGGATCGCATAGCCTCGTGCTCGGGTACAGATAAATTGAAGAGCCGACCCTTGGGAAATTTACACCCCGGGCTCAGTTCAATAGCACAGTCATAACTCCTATGAGGAGGCAGAGACGCAGATTCATTCTCACTAAATACATCATAAAAGTCCGCCAAATAATCAGGAACATCATGCGACTGAGGAGAGGTGGAAAACACCGGAGCCTCACTAAAGGCACACCGACAACCCCAACTCACCACAGACACAGATTTCCAATCCAAAACTGGATTATGAATTTGTAACCAGGGAAACCCCAGAACAATAGTATCATGCAGATTATGTAACACCAAAAACCTGCAATTTTCTTGATGGTCTGGGGCGACCCGCATTACCACCTGGGTCCAAAACTGAGGTTTATTTTTAGCCAAAGGAGTAGCATCAATCCCCCTCAAAGGGATAGGCGTCTGCAGAGGTGTCATCGGAAATCCACAACGTTTAGCAAAATCCAAGTCCATTAGGTTTAGACCTGCTCCCGAATCCACAAAAGCCTTGGCGGAAAATGTGGACAGGGAGCAGATCAGAGTAATAACCAGAAGAAACTTAGGTTGAACACCACCAACAGAAAACGTGTGTGCAAAGCGTTTCTCGCGTTTAGGACAGACAGAAATAATATGCGAGGCATCTCCACAGAAAAAACACAACTTATTACGCCTTCTGAACTCCTGACGCTGCTCTCTGGAAAAAACTCTATCACATTGCATAGGTTCAGACATCTGTTCAACAGGTGGCAACACCTCTCGTGCAGCTCTGCGTTCGCGTAAACGCCGATCAACCTGAATGGCTAAAGACATAGAATCGTCAAGACCAGAGGGAACAGGAAATCCCACCATAGTATCTTTTATGGCTTTTGACAACCCCTTCCGAAAGAGAGCAGCCAAGGCATTATCATTCCAGGTAGTAAGTACTGCCCACTTTCGGAATTTTTGACAGTACAATTCTGCAGAATCACGACCCTGGTTCAATGCCAGCAGGGTCTTTTCAGCCTGATCAATGGCATTAGGTTCGTCATACAAAAACCCCAAGGCCTGAAAAAATGCGTTCACATTAATCAGAATAGGATCATCTGGTTTCAAAGAAAACGCCCAATCCTGGGGATCGCCACGCAGCAAAGAGATGACAATTTTAACCTGCTGCGCGGAGCTCCCTGACGAGTTAGGCTTCAAGGCAAAAAATAATTTACAATTATTTTTGAAATTCAAAAATTTAGACCGATCCCCAAAAAATACATCAGGTGTAGGAATCTTTGGTTCAGCAGCATGTGAATGAGCAAGGTAGGCGGAAATTCCCCGCACTTCCGCAGCGAGCTGCTCCACACGATCAGACAATTGCTTTATCTCCATTGAGAGAAAAAAAAAATTCCCCCTACGGCCTCAGAGATATAGAGGAAAAAATATACACACTTTTTTTTTTTCCTTTTTATACAATTCTTTCCTGCTATTGAGTACCCTAGAATCTGCGGTATGGCGGGTGATTCTGTTATGATTGAGTCACCGTAGGAGGCAAAAATAGAAATGCTAGCTAAGTCCAGAAAACCAGAGATGTTGGCAGCTATCGGATTGCAGACCCCTGAACCTATCAACACAACTAGCAGTAGCCGTGGGGGGCTCCTACGATGCCCTAGGCCAATCGATCACAGCCGGAGGACTACATAGCCTAAAGACAGAAAGGGAAATCTAAACTGCCCCAGAGCAGACCCCAAAGCAAAAGGCAGCCCCCCACATATAATGACGGTGAAGCAAGAAGAAAGAACAAAACACAGACAGAAAGATAGACTGAGCAAAGATGGGGCCCATGCTAGCTTAGATAGGAAAGGACAGGAAGGCTGCTGTCTGCAATCCATGAAAAACCCTATGAAAATAAGAGCCAACCAACTGATAGTAAAAAAGGCCCTGAAGACGCTAGGCTTCAAAAAAGCTATGTCAGTACTCAGGAATATTCTGAAGACAGAGCAACAGGCAAAAGGAGATTCAGCTCACCCCAGCAGGGAATGGCAGAATCCAGAAAAGCAAGGAAAACAAAACACTAATGCAAAAAGGCAAAGCAGAAATCTTAGCTTTAGATGAGCAGGAATCAGACTGGTTTCCTAGAAGTCCACAGAGAAATCACCCGCAGGCCAGAAGGGCGTCGGCAGCCTTATATCCAGTCATCAACTCCACTCAGCCAGTCATCATAATCAGCCCCAGGTGTCTGACAATCAGGCTCACTACCTTTCTTCACCAGAAGAGGGAGTTCCCCGGGCCTCAGTAGTGAAGGGGAAAATGAACTCACAACAGTCCGGACTCTGGTACATGTCGGCGTGCACGATGACGTCATCGTGCACGCCTGACCCGGAAGTGGAGAGAGAGGGAGCGGGACTGCAGGTGCAGGCACTGGCAGCGGCCCAGAAGCTGTGCAGCCATCAAGGTGACGGAGGTGCACAGCTCCCAGTTGTGGCTTTGTTTGCTGCTGGCCGCGTCACAGTACAGCGGGCACGGCTGCGCACAATCTGCTGTGCGGCCA
This sequence comes from Dendrobates tinctorius, assembly GCF_039654945.1. Taxonomy (NCBI): domain Eukaryota; kingdom Metazoa; phylum Chordata; class Amphibia; order Anura; family Dendrobatidae; genus Dendrobates; species Dendrobates tinctorius. The sequence continues at coordinate 228,636 of NW_027362029.1, forward strand.
GCCCTGTAGAGGTGCTGGGGGAGCGGCCCGGGGGGCAATTGCCTCTCTTCCACCCGGCCCGGCCCGCATACGTTCTGTCCAGCTCCACAACAGCGTATTGGAGCCAGAAAACCGGGGCAAGTTACTTAGCATAGCCCCCAGGGAGATGCAAGAGCAGGGGCCCCCATCATCATCAGCGCCTGCAGCCCCACTCTGATCAGGTGTACCGCCGTGCGCGCTCGGAGACTATATCCTGCCGACTATGCCAAATGTGGTGTTTGCAGGTACGCAGGATGCAGTGACGAGTTGCGAGACAATTTGGTGCTTTCTATAGTAACGTTTATAACACTAGAGGGAACTTCCCTCAGTCACGGCCTGATCAACAAAAGGGGTAACACGGGTTGCCCTCACAGGGGTTCTATACAAGCAAACACAAGCGGGTAGAACACAACTACTTACGGCAATAGCCGGTAACTAAAGTATAGGGCCACGGTATGGCCGACTAGTTATGTAGTCAACTTAGCCGTCCAGACGCCCCTCGCCATTCAGGGTGATGGTCTTTCGGCGTAGTAGTCACTGGGCCCAGTTGCTGAGGCGTTGACGATGGCTTCGCACGCTCTGGCGCGCTGATGACACTGGAGCCCCACAGGTCCCGGCGGAGTCCTTGGACGGATGGGCCACAGCCCCCGGACTGGGGCAAGCGGCAGCGATGTGAGGTGGTGAATGACAGGCCATCTGCGCAGCCAATGGGTAGGCAGCAGCCGCAGGCTGAGGTGAGGCGGCAGCGGCCACGGGTCAAACTGGGGCTGCAGTGGCCGCGGGCTGGAGTGGGGCAGCATGGGCTTTGCGCCATCCCTCTGGAGTCCTCAGTGAGCGTCTTCCCTGGCACTGGTAAGTCGCTCTAGCTTTCAGTCGCTCCCACGGTCTCCTGCTGCCTCTGTCCCGGTCTGCTGACTCATCATCCCGGAATTCCCCGCCTCCGTTATACTGGTCTCTCCCCAGCCCATCTGTCTGTCACAACAGCCCATCCCCGAACTCTGTCCCTCGGGGACAGTTTCCCCCGGAACCCAGATGACGGCTCCCTTGGTTCCGGCCCGGACACTCGACGGGGGCCATACCTTCCACAGCTGCAGGACTCTGCTGTGCTGGTTGTCATTGTGCTGGATGAGGTGAAGTTTCTGTGTGGGGTCAGGAGGGGTTTACAGGGTGAATGTAGAAGAGCTGTGTGTGTATGAGGTGTACAGAGCGGAGCCGTGTGTGTAGAAGGTGTACAGAGCACATATATGCATGTTTGAGGTGTATGGAGAAGTGGAGCCGTGTGTGTATGGGGTGAGCGGAGCTGTTTGTGCTTAAGGTGTACGCAGCGGAGCCGTTTGTGTACAAGGTGTACGGAGCGGAGCTGTTTGTGTACAAGGTGTACGGAGCGGAGCCGTGTGTACGGGGTGTACGGAGCAGAGCTGCGTGTGTACAAGGTGTACGGAGCAGAGCTGCGTGTGTACAAGGTGTAGGGAGCAGAGCCGTGGGTGTACAGCATGTACGGAGCATAGTCGCACGTGTACAGCATGTACAGAGCAGAGCCGCATGTGTACAGAGTGTACGGAGCAGAGCCGCATGTGTACAGAGCAGAGCCACGTGTGTACAGCGTGTACGGAGCAGAGCCGCGTGCGTACAGCGTGTACGGAGCAGAGCCACGTGTGTACAAGATGTACGGAGCAGAGCTGCATGTGTACAAGGTGTACCGAGCGGAGCCATGTGTGTATAGGGGGTGGAGAGCAGAGCCATGTGTGTATAGGGGGTATCAGGTGCAGTAATAGGGACACATATGGCAGCAGTGGCTCAGCATTGGGGTATCAAGTGCAGTAATAGGGACACATACGGCAGCAGCGGCTCAGCATTGGGGTATCAGGTGCAGTAATAGGGACACATATGGCAGCAGCGGCTCAGCATTGGGGTATCAGGTGCAGTAATAGGGACACGTACGGCAGCAGCAGCTCAGTATTGGGGTATCAGGTGCAGTAATAGGGACACATACGGCAGCAAGCGGCTGAGCATTGAGGTGTCAGGTGCAGTAATAGGGACACATACGGCAGCAGCGGCTCAGAATTGGGGTGTCAGGTGCAGTAATAGGGATACATACGGCAGCAGTGGCTCAGTACTGGGGTATCAGGTGCAGTAATAGGGACACATATGGCAGAAGTGGCTCAGTATTGGGGTATCAGGTGCAGTAATAGGGACACACACGGCAGCAAGCGGCTCAGCATTGAGGTGTCAGGAGCAGTAATAGGGACACATACGGCAGCAGCGGCTCAGCATTGGGGTGTCAGGTGCAGTAATAGGGACGCATACGGCAGCAGTGGCTCAGCCTTGGGGTATCAGCAGGATGAGGGGTTTGTGCATGTTGGAGATACATGGAGATGGGGCTGGAATATGAGAAGTGAAACGTGTCGTTGTATTCTCTGTAGGAGAGTCGTGACTGGAGGAGCTGTCATGTCGGTCTGGGCCAGATGGAAAAGACGTGAAAAGTGAACGATTCCATCAGAAAGATCGTCAGCGGTAAGACACCATCTATAACTGTGCAGTAAACACTTGTATGTTCTGTAAGACTGGTATTTACCACTGACCATATGGTGGTAATATCAGTATTGGTCTTTATATAGGGATTATTTTCAGTAACAGCGCAGTCATCTCCTACATCCACTATTAGGGTGCGTCACCGAGTTGTAATCAAAGTTACCTAGTTAGGGGCCCACTCAGAAGTTTCGCCCCCCCTGAACCGAAACCCTAGCTACGCCTCTGGGTCAGGGCCGGCAGCTCACCAGTTTAGGAGGCTACCAAACACAGGACAAGGAGCTTACAACATTTCCTGTGCTATCTAGACTTTGCCAGGCAGATGTGTGCAGGGAGGGAGAAGCCGTTCTAGTCCCTTTATTCCATAAAAGAACAAGACATTCATTTTCAGGCGATTCTGGCACATTACATAATCTAACGAGACAATCCGCAGTGAATCAATGTAACAATTCGGCAGAGAGGAGGAAGCCCCATAGGATATCAGCCACCACAGTTGCATACAGCAACATAAACACAGACCATACAAGGCATGTCTCGTAGCAGAGAGACCATCCCATTTTCAATACTTAAAGGGGTTGTTCAGGTTTGGTACAAATCTGAAGTCACTATACGAGACAGCATTTAATGGTACTGGCAGGTGCGAGTGGGCGATCATGTGACCCATGTATACAATTCACTTACCAACTAGATATGTTCAGTCTCAATCAAAGTGAGATGAGAGAAGGATGAGTTACGTGACAGCCCGCTTGCCCCAGCAATACCAGGAAAATCGGGAAAACATGCGGTCACAACTTGACAGTCTGCAGACTTTTCTCCCATGTTCAGTCAACCCCTTTAATTCCACCTTTCACGAGGTGGTGCTATCGAGAAATTGAACTCTTCCTGTCTGGTTCCTCACATATTACAGCTGACCGCTGGGGGAGGGAAGAAATCCTAGCAGGAGGATAATGTCATCTTACTATGGTCAAGGAATACTTCTAAAAAAAGGCATTTTACTTGGGCATATTTTCTGACATCAAGCACTGATAAAGCAAAAATGGATCAACGCTCTACTAACTTGTGCAATGGTTGTACATCCGCCCAGTCAGCCTGTCTGAAAGGTCCCTAAAGAATAATATGGACTGTCCAAAGTGAACTGCCCCTGTAAGATCAAGAATGAGCCCACAGGGAACTTAGCCTACAGGGGCCCAAACACCTTTAATGACTGTTAGGCAAAACAGCCGCCTCTCCCCACTCCACCGATAAGAAGAGGGAATAAGATGCAATCAGGCATTTCTGGCAGAAGCTTCTCTGGGGAGAAAGTTGGGTGTTAAAATGTAGCCACCGGTGACTACCTCTTGAAGCTCATCAAGAGATTGCCAAGAGTGTGCAAAGCAGTAATCAAAGCAAAAGGTGGCTACTTTGAAGAACCTAGAATATAAGACATATTTTCCATTGTTTCATACTTTTATGTTAATTATATAATTCCACATGTGTTAATTCATAGTTTTGATGCCTTCAGAGTGAGTCTACAATTTTCATAGTCATGAAAATAAAGAAAACTCTTTGTATGAGGAGGTGTGTCCAAACTTTTGGTCTGTACTGTATATATATAATCGATAGATTAAAAGCTGGCAAATGATCTGCCGCACTGCGTACAGTATAGAATAGGTTATGCTAGAATAGATATATAGCTGAAGAGCCCGGCGTTGCCTGGGCATAGTAACCAACTGTGGTTAGTTATAACAAATTATAATGATTATATTGCACATAAAAACATTTCACATCATATATTCAACACTACAGATTTGCAACACAAATTAACTAAACGATTACCCGAGTATTGATAGTATTTTATTTTCAACTCATTCAATAGCCTTTTGATAAACAACATTTTTGGTTTTTCCTTTCGGTGCAAAGATAAAAAGATTTTTGGCAGTTCCAACTCTTGAACAGATCACATAAAGTTGACCATGAGAAAAGCGTGGAGATTGCAAATCGATCCCTACTACTTTCAAGGACTGTCCCTGAGCATTGTTAATGGACATTGTAAATAGCAGTTCAACTGGAAACTGGAGGTGTTTAAAATCAAAAAACAAATCAGATGGAATGAGTGGAATTTTTGGAATGAAAATGTCCTCACCTTTGGCACATCCTGTTTCTGAGCTGTTTATCTAACCCTATCCTGTGTGATAATGTCTGCTGAGCTGTGTACCTAATCCTCTCCTGTGTGATACTTTCTGCTGAGTTGTGTATCTAATCCTATCGTGTGTTACTGACTGCTCAGCCGTGTATCTAATCCTATCCTGTGTGATAGTGACTGCTGAGCAGTATATCTAATCCTATCCTGTGTGATACCGTCTGCTGAGCCGTGTATCTAACCCTATCCTGTGTGATACTGACTGCTGAGCCGTGTACCTACTCCTATCATGTATGTTACTGACTGCTCAGCCGTGTATCTAATCCTATCCTATAGATACTGACTGCTGAGCTGTGTATCTAATCCTATCCTGTGTGATACCGACTGCTGAGCCGTGTATCTAATCCTATTCTGTGTGATACTGTCTGCTGAGCCGTCTATCTAATACTATTCTGTGTGATACTGTGTGCTGAGCTGTGTATCTAATCCTATCCTGTGTGATACTGTCTGCTGAGTCATGTATCTATATTCCTATCCTGTGTGATACTGACTGTTGAGCTGTGTATTTAATCCTATCTTGTGTGATACTGACTGCTGAGCTGTGTATCTAATCCTATCCTGTGTGATACTGACTGCTGAGCCATGTGTCTAATCCTCTCCTGTGTGATACTGACTGCTGAGCTGTGTATCTAATCCTATCCTGTGTGATACTGACTGCTTTACAGAAGAACGATAACACCATAGAAATGATAAGAATAATAGGCAAAATTGTTTGGTAAATTGGAAGGCATGGGGTTAAAATTTCACCTCACAACATAGCCTATGATGCTCTCAGAGTCCATACGTGTGACTGTGCAAAATTTTGTGGCTGTAGCTGCGACGGTGCAGATGCCAATCCGAGACATACACACATACATACATACAAACATACACACACACACACATTGAGCTTTATATATATTAGATATGTCTTTATATTTCATACATAGATAGACAGAAGGATAGCCGGTAATTCATTTGTCGACTTCTGTAAAATCACTACAGCAGCCACCAGGATACAAGACATGGATTACATACAGAAAATAGATGCAGAATAGGTGGATATATAGATGTGTGTGACAAATGCAATTAGTACAGTGTGTCTGCAAATTACTGTACTTGTATTTAATTAATAAAAGATAAATTTACGGGAAAAAATGGCGTGGGTTCCCGTGCAACTTTCCAAACCAGAGAGGGAAAGCCAGTGACTGGGGCAGATGTTTAAAGCCTTGGAAGGGAGTAATACCCATGGATCTTCCTAGGCTATTAATATCAGCTCACAGCTGTATATTTAGCCTTTACTGGCTATTAAAATGGGGGACCGCCCAAAAAATCAATTGGGGTCCCCCTATAATTAATAACCAGAATAGGCTATGCAGACGGCTGCGGGCTGATATTCATAACCTAGGAAGGGGATATGGTTATTGGCCACTCCCTGGCTACAAATGTGGGGCCCCTGAGGCTTCAGTCGCCACAGAGGTACTGCACCTTCTCCTAAGGTGTGGTACCCCACTATTCGGGTAAGGTGGGGGGCTCCAGACCACACTCCACACCTGCACCCCACACACAGGATTTTCAGCAGGTTCCCATCCATGCTTTATGCTGGGAAGGTAGCAGAGCACCTTTCGTGGTCCCTGACTTCGTAACACGAGATGTGCTG